>NC_055999.1:118418977-118582446 GCF_018446385.1 Zingiber officinale
TGTGTCTGAGCAGCCGCGTGCTGCCGTGCTAGTCGCCGCCTCCATCTTAGGTCTCCTCGCCGGCGAACGTCGCCGGAGGCCGCCGCTGCCATACCATCGTCAATTCGAGTTACTCCGGAACCCCGACAGCCACAGCCGGTGCCGGTCACCGCCGTCATCAGCGCAACGCTCGCTGCCGTAGCCGAACAGTGGGTAAGACTTGATTAAGGTTTTCGTTTGTTAATTAGTCTATTAATTAGATAATTAGGGGAGTGTTGATTAACAGTAGGTAATTAGATTAGTGTTTATGCTTAGTTAACGATTAGATTGCTTAATTAATCAAACTAATTGATGAATTAATGTTGATTAATTGGATTATTTTAAAAATTTTAATTAATGGATTAATTAGATAGTTAATTAAGATTCATGGGATTAATTAAAAAATGCCCTTAAATTAATCAGGTTAATTATCTTAATTCGTTTAATTAATTAATTGGTTAACATTCTGTAATTCTTGAGTTTAATTAGATAATTAATCAATCGATTAACCAAATGGTAGTGGATTAATTAAAGTAGTTAATAGATTCATTTGGTAATATGTTGATTAATTAATAGCTTGATCAGTTAATTGATTAAGGGTAAATTATCTTATGTGAAGATTTAAATGATTAAACTAAGTTGGTAATCAAGTTAAGATGAAGCAATGTATCAATTAATGAAGTTTAATTGATTAAGAATCTATAATTAATTTAGATAAATAAATTAATTAGATGATAGAGAGTTGGTTATTAATGGATTGATTAAATAATTTATAGATCTTTAGATTTTCTTAGTATCAAGTACTTGCTAAGGACATGCCCTCTGATTTGAAGATATCAAAGGATATTCTATATTGAGAGGTTAGTAGTTTTCTCTTCGATCATTTTTAGACCTTTGTCTATATGATTTTTATTATTGATTTGATAGTACTTATTGTTTACCTTAACTCTACTCCGAATCAATTCATGAGGTTGATACTTAGTTGATATCAATCATATCATTAGACCTGGACGTGATTGTTTCCATGATTGGATTGATTATATATATATATATATATGATATCATCATATCATAATTTAGTTATAAGCTCATACTCGTGCATTTATATTATAGTATAGCTATATACTTAAGCTCATATCTATAGGTTATTGATGTTAGTATAGTTGTATACTTGTGTGAGTGCATACATGTTAGTGAGATTATAACTACCTATACATGATAGATATCACTCCCTAGCAGATGTTTACTTGTCCTCATTGTTTACGATGTTTATGATGATACCAGGGAGTCATATGAGATATATGACTAAATGACTATTATTCTCATGTATTTCTTAATGCTTACTTGTCATTATTGATTTGTATGCTTATATGTTTTGACTGCCCACGAGACATTTGCGGAAGCGAGTTTGTTAGGACCAAAAGAATTTAGATATTTTCATAATGGTATGATATTTTTCACTTTGGGCCTAAGCCCTCATAGTTTTATTTTTGGGCTCTATCCAAAAGATCTCATACCAATAAGATATCTTTCCTCTCTTATAAGTTCATGATCTTTTCCATGTATTTTTCAATGTGGGACTTTGTTTGTAACCATTGCAACTCAGCAATCCCCTTTCAAACGAAGGACCACCCCCTCAAGCCTATCCGCTTGATGTCATCTAATCATTGATCCACCAGGACTCTGCCCCTCGGTTTAACTGACCTACTAGGACTTTCTTGCCCCACAGTCCAACCGATTCACTAGGTCTTCCTTGCCTATCTGCAACTAGGACTTCTCTACCTGGTGTCTAGTCGTCATGATCTATACATGGGAGCCCCATTTTCTTCATTAGAGGTCAATATTCCACCCACATGACTCAATTGGACATGACTCTTGTACACAGTCAACAATTAGTCCATCTGACAGTCCGGACTCTAATACCAATTATTATGATCAAAAGAATTAAGATATCTTCACAATGGTACGATATTGTCCACTTTGGGCGCTTTCATGGTTTTGTTTTTGGCTCTACCCTAAAGGCCTCATATCAATGGAGATACATTTCCCTTATAAGTCTATGATCCATGTGTTTTTCAATGTGAGGCTTTGTTTACAATCATTGCAACCCAACATAGTTCGCAGTCCATAGCTAGATAGTTGCGTATATACGCTGACTGTCTATGAGACATTCGTGGTAGCAAGTTCGCCTACAGTCCGTACCTACACTAAGTAGTTAATGCACTATTTTTCGATCTACCAAGTTATTTGTATTCACTACCCCTTATTTTTCTCTTACTTTCTGATTAGTAGATAGAAGATATGTTGTGTGGCTCAGTGGTCTTGACTATCAGTCCCACTCGTTTAGATTCTCTTTCGAGTTGTTTGATTTATTTTCCGTTGCCTTTGTTTATGGTTTAATTCACTTGTCGAATCTTTGAATTTTTGTTATAATAGTATAATTGTTATCTTGTTTAGTTTAGTATGATCATATGTACATGCATACACACACATTGGTATTTAAAAAATTATCGAGTTTTTATATTACGTTGGTGTTTGTGTTCACTTTAATTGGTTTAGTATCGATTATTTCCTATATTATCATAAAGGGGTATTGTTCGATCTTACAGATGATTGTACCCTCGTGATGGAAGTTTTACAAAATGATGGTTAAACCTGTTATGTTATATGACGCTAAATGTTGGGTTATGACATGAGCAGAAGATGAGAGTTATAGAGATAAGGATATTAAGGTGGATGTATAGACATACGAGAATGAACAGAATCAGAAATGAGAACATTAGAGAGAAGTTAAAGTTTTATTTATTAAAGGGAAACTCCGAGACACGAGATTCAGATGGTACATACTTAGATGACCAATAAATATTCTAGTTAGGCGGTGTGAAATTATGATAGATACGCACATCAACAAGGAAGAGGAAGATAAAAAGATTTAGTTAGTAATAATAAAATAAGATAAAATTTATTTAAGTTTAGGTAATGATATAACAAGGAATAGAGCTTAATGACGTAGAATAATCCATATAACTAACCCTACCTAATGGGATAAATATTGATTGATTGTTGTATTTATGAGTTACTCGAGAACCAAATTTAGTTTAAATTTACTCAAATTATGATTTAAATAATTTAAATCGAACTTAAATTTAAATCATTTCAAATTATAGTTTGATATGTTCAAATTAAAGTTCGAACTCAACTCTACTTAGGGATGTAAACGAGTCGAACCGAGCCGAACAGTATTAGGCTCGAGCTCGGCTCGTTTAAATTATATTCGAGCTCGGCTCGAGCTCGAATCGAGCTTTTATCACAAGGCTCGAGCTCGACTCGTTTTAGAATTATCAAGCTCGCGAACAGTTCGAGCTCGGCTCGTTATTAGCTCGATTATCAAAGTTAACGGGCCTAACTCGTTAAGCGAGCTCGGGCTCGTTTTCGGGCTCGTTTAGAGCTCGTTTTTGTCTCGTTTTAGAGCTCGTTTTTTTGGCTCATTTTAAAGCTTATTTTAAGGCTCGTTTTAGAGCTCGTTTTTATGACTTATTTTAGAGCTCGTTTTTTGGCTCGGTTTAAGGCTCGTTTTTTTTTGGCTCGCGAGCCTATAAACGAACATGTTCGCGAGCTCACAAGCCGAATATCCTTAAGTTCGAGCTCGGCTCGATAAAACTGTCGAGCTCGAAATTTCGAGTTCGCTCGTTTATCTTATCGAGCCGAGCTCGAGCTCTGAATAACTCGCGAACCATTTGGTTCATTTACATCCTGTCTCTACTTCGAATTTCATTTTGAGTTCTAGTTAAAATCATTTATATTTTCAAATATCATATATATTTTTAAAATTTAAATTCAAATATTAATATTTTTATATATTTAGGTTGATTTGGTTTTATTTGCATCCTTAATTTTAACATTTAATAAAATTTTAAAGGACCTTTTTATAAATTAATTAAACTGTAGGAAAAGGGTATTTTGGAAATTACTTGTACGACATGGGCCACCAGATCGAGCCTGAGCCTTAGTTTTTTATTGTGGCGCAACAGGCGGCAACAGCAATGGGCGGAAAGGGGCAGCGACGGAGGGAGAAGAATTACAGAGCCGCTCATGGTGGTGAAACACGGCTTCCTCCTCCTCCCAGCTTGAAAGAGTTAGATGTTTTTCCCTTCAAGCTCCGCAAAATCATGGAGCTCAAGAACGAGAACTTCTTTGCCGTCAAGCAAGGTAGCAGCTTTTTTCACAAATACCTCACATGCAGTTCACTAGTTCTTCCATATTTTCCCTTTCCTGTTGATGTTTTGAGCATTTTTATTTTTTTAGGGCACGCATCAACGTCCAAAGGCAGCGGAGGCCAGAAGAGAAAGCCAGTAAGTGACTGTGTCTCTGAGAAGAACAAGGTAAGATTAGTAATCAATTTGCGTTAAATCTTTGTATTTGTTTTTTTCTTGAATTTTAACATTCCTATGCATTTGATGTAAGATTTTATCATCACCCTATATTTTTATTCCCCTAGCTTTGTATCATAGGGTTTTTGTACGCAATAAGCATGTTTGATTTGTTACAGCATGGGCTATCAAATATTGGTTGATAGGGTTCTTGGTATTATAGTTGTTAAAAGTGAAGACTTGAAGAGGGTTTTTGTTCTAGATTGATTGGAATAATAAATCAAACCATATTACTTGATGGAACCAGTTTACAAGTAAATATATAAAACAAAAGATAAAAATATATTGCTTTACCATTTTAAGTGTGTTCTTAGACATTTGCAACCCTTATATATATATAATGCCTGATTATTGAAGCCTAGGCAAATGATGTGTGTTTGTATGTTGCTATTAGTAAGCTAGTAAAGACCATTGATATTTAAGCAAAAATACCGAAGAACTTTAGATGTATGACTGCATGATATTTGAGCATCCTCAAGAAGTCTCAATTTGCAACGTTGTAGTTGAGAACTCCAATCTTTTGTCTTTGCCTTTTTTAACATATCGAGTCCAACATCGTTAGAGAGACTAGCAATACCATCTTAATGCCAAGAGGAGTCCAATCCAGCAAAAATGCTAATACAACTTAGGTGGAAGACCTATCGATATCCTATTGATAGTTAAGCATGCATACGGAGTCTCACTTAGCAATGTGAGACTAGAGGAATGAAGTTTTTGTCTTCTTCATTCTTTTTACCTACTATAGGATGTCTTTTTGTAAAAAAAATGATAATCTGGGTGTCTGGGCTTTGTTTGACTAATTTTGGAGGTAGACGACCTTCCCCCTAGATCGCCTACCAGATAAATTAAGGGTGCCAATATTGTTAGTGGAGAGAGATTGACTCCAATACCATCTTGAAGCTCAAGTGGAGCCAAATGCATACCAAGATAGTAGGTCGTGATGTCTAAATATTTAATCTTAAGAAGATTTACGTATCAATTTGAAACACAATGTGAGACTAAAAGGAGCCAAGTGTCTTTGTTTCCCTTCCACCTTTCTTTATTATGTCTTTTAACATGTCGCCGTATGTTCAAGTATCCAACATAGCTAATTATGGCCTGACTCTTCACGAATAATGGATTCAGTGAAATTGTTCCTCCAAAATCCAATGCACTCATTGAATTATTATCTTCAAGTTCAAATTGTTATTTCTGTATGAGATATTTCTCCAAATTAAATCACTGTTTTCAAATCCTAGTCAATTTCTAATTCATCTTTATAACCTAGAGAATTCTTTCATTCAGTGTTCATGCAGTTCCGGCAATAACTTTTGTACTTTAGTTGGGTTGATTGCTTATTGAATTTAATTGATACTGTAATTACAGAAATTGAACAAAAATGAGTCTTCATCAACAACAAGTTCTGTAAACAAAGAGGGCATCCCGGCAATAAAGGAAGACCATTTAAATAGTAATGATGCAATTAAAACTCAATTTTTAAATGGTGAGGAAAAGGAGAAACGAAAAAGAAAGGTGCCTAAGGACCTACGCTTTGTGGACATGGATCAAGTTGCTGGTGTCTCAAGGAAGAAAAAACGCAAAGAGTAAGTTACTGCTTAAGTTTTATTAAATCTGGATGAATCCATTATCTTAGAAGAAAATGGGATCATTTTTAAATTCCCTGTACATATTGGTTTCTTGAGAGCTATATATTTCCAAAGATTTCATTTTTTAAAAACTTCTCAATGTTAAAATGTGCCTTTTTCTTCAATTCCAAGTTATTTAGAGGCAAAGAAGAAGAAAAACAAAAGACCTAAAATTGATGATGTTCGGGACTTTCCTGGTCGCGAAGAGATAGTGTTTGGTGAAGTTATTCAAGCTCCGCCTAAACTATCTGTTCCCAAGGTAGAATTTTGAGCTCAATGTCAACTTATGCTTTTGCATTTGACTTAGACCCGAAAGAGCTGATGCAACATGCTGTTGTTCTGTTTTCCTTTTTTTGGCAGAGATCCACAAAAGGACCTCTTGATGCTTTTCATGAAAGAGTAAGATTGGAAACAATTGAAGCTTACAGAAAGCAGAGAGGATGGGAATCCAGGCCTGGTGTCCATATTCCTATGCCGGAAAATCCATCCACATGACATTGGTTGGGGGCATTTAGCAGTATCTCATTAGAAATTTATAGATAGCTGAAAAGGTTTCGACCAACGGAGCTTAATGATGATCATATGGCATGATGAGATTGTTTCTATAGGGTTGAAAGTTACCAGGAATGTACTTCTGATCATTTGTCCTGCAATATTATCTTTATGCCTTTGCGACTAATTATTAAACTTTTGTACTAGCGAATTGTTTGGTTTGTATCATCTTTGTCTAATTAAGTTTATTGAACTTGCGTGGGGTGATCTTCATATCTGTTAAAAGAATGATCTTGTTTCACAATCTGTATACAACCTACTAGATCTGTGTTGTTATACTTTCAAATGCCAAAGTTATTTTTCAGCTCGAGTTCTTAAAGCACAGAAGTTCTTCAACCTACTAAATCAACAGATTGCCTATGACTGGCAGGAAGCTTCAGACCCTCATCCATCTTGAGTAATCTTTTTTAGCATACATTCTTATAGTCATCCTTCAACTTAGAACCTGAAGAAATGAAGAATTGCTGACACAAGTTTCATCTGTATGTGTAAGCAAAATTCTTACAACATCAGATGAAATAACCACAATGAAGTATAGGCAAGCTTGTCATTCTTCATAATATTATGTTTGCATACAAGAGTCAATTCCTAAAGGATTGCAGATACAACAGGTGAGCCTGAACACTCTAAACCTTGGACTATAAAATACAGTGTAATTTCAAAAGAAATATATATTTATATATATAAACAAAAATTATAGAAAACTGATACATGGTAGTAAAAAGTAGAATCTACCACCCATCGGCTCCGCACGATCGGCCCCATAACCATTTAAGCTCAATTCAACCAAACTTATATAAGCATCTACGACACCAAATTTCAGTGACTCCGAATAGCAAAAGGTTAAAGAAGAGACGGGTGCATAGATCAGATGCTTGATGCTTAATGGCTGGTAATCCAGCTGAAGAAGTTGCTATTTTTGCAAAATCGTATTAATCTCTCTTCGCATCGATATTTAACTTTCGATTCAAAGTTTCAGTAAGATCTTTGTTTAGAAAGAATTTATGGAAGCCTTGAGGTTCCTCCTCCCAAACCCTTTTGCGGAAGGTTGATCTTGAATCCAAGACCATGACAATTGTATTCTGCTAGGAAGGTTGATGTTGAATATTCTACTAGTCGGTCTGCCACATTCCGACAACATTTATATAGAATGATAATTTAGAGAGTTGTTCTATACATGATCGGGCTAACTTAGCACATGACAAGATAGAAGATGCGACCGACATAGATGTTCAAATGCTAAGTGAAGGGAAGCACTAAGCATACACCAAGGTTCACTGATTAGAAACATTTTGGGTGAAACTTTGAACATCCTTTAAAACAGAAAATATGTTGAAACTTTAACAACACTAATAAATTTCTTCATTAGGGCATAAATGTTAACATTAGTCTGATGATTTTATCCAATCTGCATCAATATATTAGTTCATGTTCGGCTGTCCAAACAATCGATAAGGATACAACAATGGTGTCTGCGTCATTCACTTACAATTATGGTGGTTGTGAGAATGATAGTCATACCTGTTGAACGAGGAAGAATCGGGTTCCCATCTAAATGACCCTTCGCTGCTCCGATGATCATAACTCTGATAGTGATAGTGATCCCTAGGGGATAGCAGGGCTGGGGTATAAGGGTATGGGCTGCGGGGGCTGGGACAGGGATGCCCCCATCCTTGCTCGAATAGTGACCTCCCGAAGTTTGGGCTCCTCGAACTCAAGTTGTGATTGTAGGGGTGGTACCGTGGCGAATAACCTGGATAGGAGGAAGAGAGTCTTCGATCTCTTTCAGGCGTGCCATTGTCTTGAATGTGATTCCCTCTATGGTGGTCCGAGGAATGGTTGGATTGATGGACATGACTTCTCGATGAGTTAGAACCTGATCCAGTGAATGGAATGCCCCATCTCCTAGAATCCGCGTTGTCTGGTACAGGTGCATTTATTCCAGGAAAGGCCACACTCATCTTTTTCCGTGGAGGCTCGGGGTCACTCCGTTCCGGGAGTTCTCCATCCTCGAATTCCTGATTTGTCTCATTGGCAAAGATGGTGATTCCAGAAGGCTGGTCGACATCTGCATCTTCATCTAACAAGACATGTCAATTCACAATAAGCCGAGTAGAAGGAAACTCTCAAATGAAAAAAAAAACTTGCAAATAAAGCTTGTTTACGTTCGTTCAAGGAGGCTTGCATTTAGTAAACAAAAGATTGGCACTATGGAAGCTAAATTCGATTTCTAATAAGATCATATATAATAAGAAGCCTTAGTTATGCTCATCAGTTTACAAATATCTTTATAATTCAAATGTTGTATGTCATCGAACAACATCATCGACCACAAAATTATCTTGGCTAGATGTAAATTACTTGTAATTCAAAGTATAACTTGTTACCTAAATATCCAGGAGGGTATCCTATTTCCCGCATCCGATGTAACCAAGGCGGCGGATCGTTTTCCTGTGTAAGATCGACGCATATTATAAGGTTGAATGCATTAAAAGATGCTTAGTTTTAAAGTCCTACAAAATCCAACAGTTACGAGTAATCCAGATGAATAGTCGGTAAATGAAAACAGCAACAGAAATCAAGCATATCTTGTGCTTTATTGAATCTTCTATAGGCAGAACATCACTAAAGCTCTGAAGTAAGTAGAATTGTTTATTACCCCAATTCCCAAGCATTCTCGCGTTGCAGACCCTAGAACTCCGGCGCACAAGTCATCAAATTTGCCATGAGTTTTCTGATAATATCGAACTCGTGCACGGTCAGTTGGATTTCGCCTTGAGCTATTGTGCATCTTGCGTGCATTGTTGATTGCCTCATTATCACGTGGCTTTGAGCACTCCTTGAGCGAGTGACTGTATGAGCCACAATTGAAACACCGGGAGGCTTCCAAAATCGCAATCCTGCATGAGTAACATGGAAAAAGTTACATTTCTTACAGTTCAAGGCGGTATAACTGAAAAAGGAAGAGGAGCTCAAGGCACATACTTTCCCTTTTTATGCATATAGACATTCAAGCGCGAAACTTTATAAACAAAGTAGTACAGCTTCAATAATTTCATAACAAATTTTATTTCGAAGAGAGAGCTCGCTCACCCTTCACGGTCACCTGAACCATCAACTGAATTCGAGCCTAAAGTGCACCCTCGATCATAGAAAGGAACATCAGCTTCCAATGATGCTTTGTCTTTATCGACCTCTCGCCTTGCTTGGCTATCCATCCAAAATGTCTTTCGTGCAAGAAAAAAAGAAACAAAATTCAATAACTTACAAATCAAGAGTATGCGCATATAAATCAAGAGTATGAGCATATACAGAAGCTCAAAGACTATATGCTATATTTTTTTTCTACGAAAGGAAATGAATTCAACCGATAGATAGGATACATCATTTTAATACAGAAACTTGATACTAAAAGGAATGTCATGATCCCTTAAGGTTATAGATCTGATCTTGGAGTTTCAAACATAGGAAGAGAACAAAGTCTCAAGTTAATGCAACTACATATGGTTCACATTAGGTTGTGCTAATAATAAGTACCAACTATGAAGAGCTAAATTCTTATTTACCACTGTGTTCGACTTCTCAGTGCCAACATGTAATGCTGGAAAATATGTCTCTTCACCATCTTCTAAGGACTCATCTCCAGGTCTCTGTCAAGAAACGCGCAAGAAAATTTTAATTGTATAAGAACTGCAAATTCAATGCCTAATCGAAACTATTCTCTACTCACTCAAGCAAAGAAAAACTGCATTGTTCATCAGAAACATTGTTATTTTTTTCTTCCCAGAAACCTAACAACCACCTTATCGATAAACATATATTTTTTATCCTCTAGGAATAAAGAAAATGATACAGATGCACAAGAAACAAGTTGAAGCGGATAAAAAAAGAAATATGTTAATGGAGATTGCTCGAAAAGAATATTCACTAAGGTGTTTATCTTGTGGATCCAACAGTTGATCATTTTTTGTAATTTAACAAGCCATACAATTTTCACAGTTCATCTTACGAACAAGGTCCGCCTCCGTTTGTATCCAGATTGTCTTTCCAGAAAGATGCTTTATACTAATGGATATCAACCTAGGCGTAGAACTACCAAAACATAAAGACTTACACTCGATGAAAACTGGTTGTGTGCCTGCCATCGAGACCACTGCTGCATAAGTTCCACCAGCTTCCTTTTGCTATCTCTGCAATACAGTAGAAGATAAAGTGCATGAGGAATTTATTGACAAAAATTGAAAAAACAACCAATACTATGCTTTTCAGAAGCATGCTTAGCATGTCTGGTCATGTATTGCATTAGGGTTCTGTCTTTTTTTTTTCTATGCCAACCTTGTTAATGAGCTGAATACTACTTGCACAGATGGTTGTTTCTCAACATCACACGATCGAGCTCTTTTTACTCCTGTTATAGCTACCACTCTAAATTAGGGAAGACAAACACATCAAACAAGAATTAGCAAGGCAACTTAGACATAGCGATGTTGCTTTTTGAGAAAAATACCCAGATCAGGCCCCTCCTAATACATGCCAAATTAATATATTGTATCAAAGTTGTGCCAAAATTGATCTAGATGATACCTATATACTTAGACATATTAAATTAAAATCACACGAGAAGCTTCAAGGGTGTGAAATTCACAAGTTTTCAGTCCATTGACAAAACAACTTAAAGGACTGAAAATTTGGCAGAAACTTTTTTTTTCTTTTGTAAAAATTGACCTAGATGATACCGATGCACTCAAACATAACAAACTATGATTATATACTACGAGGAGCTGTCAAGAATGTAAACTTGACAATTTTCAGTTAACCAAGTTGTTTGATGGATTGAGAAGGATATTTGGATGCAATGGACTGGGAGGGGGTCTGAAATAGAGCATTTTCAAATGGAGTTCTTTGTTAGCAAAGCCTCAATGCGGGCATTTGCTTTTTCTTCTACGCTAGAAATATCATTCACCTTGCCTTAAGAAAGAAAAAACTAATTTTTTCATGGCAAGGATGTGAAATCAATCAAGAGTTCAAACAAAAGCAAGTTGGTGCACGAAACTCCTGTCAATGCAGAGTCTATTGGGTCTATTATATGCAGCCTTATCCTGCACCGCAAGAAGCTGTTTCAGCGAGTTGAACCCATGAGCATAAGGTTACATGGCAGCAACTTTACCATTGCACCAAGGCTCCCCTTCATCAATTAAGGGTTCAGACAAATGTCAATAAATGCTTAATGTAGTACTTGTATTTGAGGAAGACAAAGCATAACCACTGAGAGGATACGACTTTCACCAATCAAAAGGCTGTTGGAAGCGCCACAAGTTAGCATAGCATCTCTGACTGCGACTGTATCTTGCTCTGCCTGTTCTAATGCTGAAGAACCAAATAACACAGCTCTCTCATAGAGAACTGGGGTCTGTGTATATATGCCATCTTTTAGCTCCATATCCAGCACGCGAGCATCTTCTCCCACAGAATTGCCACCATTCTCTGAATAAAAATGATCTTTCTTCGTGTAAGATAATCTAGAATGCGAATCTATTTCAAAATTCTTGGATTCTAATCCTCCGAGATCACCATTACTGTTGTTTGCAGATGATGATTCAAAGCCAATGAAGTCATCAGGGTCCATATTCTAGCGCCAAGTTTTTACCAAACAAAAGGTCCTGTATGAGAAACATAATTGGGTATCAAAGAACACATCAACAAGGGGGGAAAAATATGCATCACGATTTGAAGATGAACAAGTTATTCTATACTTTTATTGGCTTGCACGTTATGAACACACATGACTTTTTAGAGGATGGATTGTTTGAAAAGGGAATGTAGTCGAAAGATTTCATTTTTAATAACTGAAAATCTCAGAAATAGAAATTTTAGGGTTTCGTGGTGAGTCGGAAATCAGCATGAGATGAAGACTTCGAGCAGTCAATAGAGCACAGTAAACTGTAAACGAGACCCTCAAGAATAAAGGGGGGAAAAGGCGGGCGATGAAGGGGCGGAACACCGCCAGGCAAAAAGAGGTGAAATCTGAGTTCCGCCGAAGGAGTCAGCGGCAGAGGATTCGACTGATGGATCCAACGAGAGTAAGAGGAAGAGAAGAGGGTAAACGGAGCGTAGAGCGAGCGAGAGAGAACCTGAGTTCGAAGATGAGAACGGCGGTCGCCTTCTTGTCCGCCGCCGCCGCCGCCGCCACGCCGACGTGTAAACGCGGATCTATTCCTAAATCTGAAGCATCTAATCATAAATAAATTTATAGTTTTAATCCCTTTGAAATTTAAGTTTAGTCAATTTAATCCCTTAACTTCCATCAAATAAATGATTTTTAAATTATTAAAATTTTTATAATGAATTTGAGATTATTTTTATCGAGTAATTCCACAAACTTTTTAATACATATTTTTTAAAAACATATATATTTTGATAATTTTTTTTTTTGTAAAATTGATTTTTAAATCATTCATTTCAGATGAATACAAATTGATTTACAAATACTCTAAATAGAATATTTATTTTTTAATATCAAAAAGTTTTTTTAATAAAAAATTTTGATTAAGCCTTTTTTAATAATGATTAATTACAAAGATAATCATATTTTGGTTCCTCCGTATTCAGTCAAACTCATAAAAAGAGTAATCTTCTTGCAATAACTTATTTTTTAGGGTGTCAATTTAGATATATTGAAATAAGAATTTTATAAAAAAAAATCTCAATTCGAATCAAATCCTAATATGAAGATCTTTTGAAAATTGCAAACCTAAACATATGAGTTAAAAATTATGATCCCTCAAAATTTAAAAAGATTATTATTTTTACTTTAGATTAAATTATGAGATATATTCTATATTAAATTAAAATTTTACAATTCATTATTAGATGTAACTTATAAACTCTATTTTTAATTAAAAATTATTATTTAAAATACGAAATCTAGTTGTTATATGCGTTAGTTACATAATTATAATTACTATAACTATATGGCAATTTAATTATAATAGCTATTAAATCATAGCAAATACAACTGTATAACCTCGTAGCTACTATAACGTATCCATCCAATTTTGTATTCAATTTAGATGGAAGGCATGATTTATCATATTAGAAGATAATTTTATTATTTCAAAGGTGATATGTCATTTAGATTAAAAAAAATTACGCTCCTTTAGCTTTCCAATAAAAAAAAGGAATCCCTTTTAATTTTGCCCAACTTTTAATATATATTTTTAAAAATATTTTGATAAACAATGTAAATTAATTTTTAAATTATTCATTTTAGATTAATATTGATCCTGTCCGAATGCTGAATCAACGGACGCTGGGCACGTGACGCTTTCGGCTGCTGACGTGGACCTTCGACTGGTTACACGAACCTCCGGCGAACCTGCACAGAAGTCGGGCCGGGAAGGGGTTCCCAGCGGCGACCCTCCGACGCTCAAGTCAGGCAAGCAAACAATGAAGAAAGTGGCTCCAGAGGTGTTCAACGCGTACCTCCGGCGAAGTATGCGACCCTTTATATAGAGCGGCGAAAGAGCTCCTGCACGTCCACCGAGGTGCATACGTGTCCGCAACCCATACCTCGGTATGTGTCTGTCAGAAAGTTTACCTGACGCCATACTGCTACAGTCCGAGTATGTCCTTGATGAGACAACAGAACCCCTCGTTGTCAGACTTGGAGTATGGCCTAGCCATAGGTCTTGACGGCTGTCAGAAGGTGTTCTTGTCTATCTTTACCCCCCACAGGTCGGGACATCCGTCCGTCCGGCTGGACGGGGAGTTCACGCGCCGGCCGGACGGACCTCATCTCACGCCCTGGGCGGACGGAACTCCCCTCCCGTCCGAACTGCCATTTACTTCGATATGCTGGGGAGAATTTCGGTAGGGTGCTATGTATGGACTGTTAACAGTATATCACCTTCTCCTAGGCCTTCCGCTCGGCTCCTTGCTACTGTTCCACTGAGCGTCGGAACCCCGACTCCCGCCGGGGCGCCTCTTACCGTCAGATATTCCTCGGTCAGCCGGCCGGGAGGTTCCGACCGGCTCACAAAACGTCTCCGGTCGGCCACCTGGCCCTTTGACTTCTGCGGGGCGTTGACTCCTCAAAATAAGGGTCCGCGGTTCTAACCGCCGGATCAAATACAAATTGATTTATAGATACTCTAAATATAATATTAATTTTTTAATATCAAAAAGTTTTTTTTGTTAAAAAATTGATTCATTAAAAGATTATTTTAAATAAAAAAAGGGTAATTATATGCGCCTTTTTTTTTATCATTATTAATTACAAAGATATATTTCAATATCTGTTTCCCTCTCTCTAGTCGCCGGAGATCGATCTGCTCAAAGATCGATCATTTTTTGGTTTCTGAAAGCTTCGATCGAGCCTCCATATTCTCTAGGTCAAACTCCGATCAAAAGAGTAATCTTTTTGGTACCTTGTGGCTGAATTTGTCCCTATCAAGGTCAACTCTTCTGTGTATAACAGGAAGGAATCAAGGAATCGCCGAGGAGGCATGTGGCAGAGTGCGACGTTTGCGGCTGTGAAAGGCTGCGTAGGGTTTCGCCTGGTCTTGGCGTGATCAGGGAGATCTGGCCGGGGTCAAACAGATCGTCGATGGCAGACGCTGGATTCTGCTGTGGGAGTTCGCCGCTCAGATCTTCGATCACTCTCGGAGTGGAGATGGCGCGATTGAAGAGCGGCGTGGAAGGGATTTTTAGGTCGAGAGAAAGAGCTCGATACGCAAAAGTCCAAGCGACTGGTTTGTTCTATCGAACTTTCTTTCATTTACTTCTCTTTCTTTGCTTATCTAATCGTCGTGAATCATACATCAAAGTTGCTTTTTGTTGCTTGTGCGGTAGGAAATAATGGAACTGATATTTCATTTCATCGATTCCTTTGTTTGGGATCACAGGATCGTATAAACTCAGCATACTAGCAAAGTAACAATTTTGTTTTCTAAAGACTGTGTGTCGATAGCCAAGTGTTATGATTTTGACTGGTCTCAGGTGAGCTTGAGGATCTACCCTCTGATAAACTACAGAAGAAAACATCTGCGAATGTGCTTCCGTATGTTGGTGTAGCTTGCTTGGGTGCCATTCTGTTTGGATACCACCTTGCGTATGTTACTGACTGCTATTAAAACTACTAATTATGTAATTCTTCATCTTGTTTTTCTTCTCCAGTATATCCTGATAACCAATCCTATGCTAGTTAGCTGAACTTGCATGAAAATCCTTACTATAAGAAATGCCATTTTCCTATGTCTACATTTCAATTTGATATCCCGATTTTAACATTTTTGTTATTGCATCTTCACTTTGCAGTGTGGTAAATGGATCACTCGAATATCTTGCAAAGGACCTGGGAATCGCCGAAAATACTGTAGTACAAGGTGTGTTCATGTTTTTCTATTACTTAGTAATCATATTATTTGATTTCATTGTTTATTTCATTTGAATGCAATTTGCTTTAGTAGACTTCGATAATCTCGCCAATAGCTTTAACTGATCCTTGCCAACTAATTTAAGTTACTAGTTCATTAGCTTCAACTTTCTTTCATTTTGATCTACCTGCAGGTTGGGTTGTTAGCATAGCCCTTGCTGGTGCAACAATAGGTTCTTTCACTGGAGGTGCATTGGCTGATAAATTTGGTCGGACTCGGACTTTTCAACTCAATGCAATTCCCCTTGCAATTGGTGCATTTATCAGGTTTCATGACACACTGAAAACTTTGAAACTTAGCTGTTTGATCTTGTCTCTAATTTGATGGAGATTTTGCAGTGCAATAGCCCAGGATGTACGAACAATGATAATTGGTCGATTGCTTACTGGAATTGGGATCGGCATCTCTTCTGCTATTGTGCCACTGTACATATCCGAGGTTCCTGATCTTGTACTCTTCTGATGATTATACTACAAAAAATTGGTGTGTCTGTCATGTGGCTAAACTGCACCTGCTACTTTCAGATATCTCCAACTGAAATCCGTGGAGCTCTTGGATCAGTAAACCAGCTTTTCATTTGCATTGGAATTCTTGTGGCATTGGTAGCTGGATTGCCATTATCTGGAAATCCTTTATGGTAACTTGTTTTTATCACCGTATCTGTTTTGTGGCACATAGCATCTTAAAATTTGTAGTTCAATTATTTAAGTTTAATATCTTGTTAAGGATGTGCTTCTTGTCACTTACTTGGTGAATTTACTAGTTGTGAAGTGTTTGTTACACAGACAACGAACTGAATTTCTTGCCCTTGTAGAAGGCATATATTAAAAGGGAAAATAAAAGAATTAATGACATATCAGTGTGTTAATTCTCGAGTCCTATCTTCTCACGTTTTAGAATGGTAACTAAGTTGAAGAAGAAAAATAATTGTTGACAATTGGAGAATGCTTCTGTTCATACCTTATGAAAATTTTATGGAAGAAAGTAATTGAATATATCAGACAACCATAAACTAAACTGGATGATCCTTTTAGTTCCATAACTGCATCCAAATCAAATAACAGTTACTTTTCAGTGTCTTCCATTTTCTTTTTCATTAAAATTCATTTGCCCAATTTTTAATGCTTTAAAATGGTAGCCGGGTGATTAAATCTGATATTACTTTTTGTGTATCTTTAAATTTTTACCAACATGCACTTATTGCTCTAGATGCTGGTTAGTAATTTTGCTTAGTCAAATAATTTCTTTGCTAATTTTCCATCCTCACCATGATTCACTGGAAAGCCAATTAATATTTTATAACATTGCTGTTAGGATAAGCTTTATAGTTTGTGCTGTTATGGTCATGTATCTAGGTTAGCATAGTTTTGTCTTATGTTCTTATCTAGTACCTGATTAAACAAAAAATATTTGGTGATATTCATGTAATCCATGTAGATCATAATTGCAAATCCTGGAGATACTCCAAGTCCTTGGACAGCAAATTAGAACTGATGAAAGGTGGATTTTCCCTCTTGATTTCATCCATGTAGTCATTACTGCAAATCTTGGATATACTCCAAGTTCTTGGACAGCAAATTAGAACTACTAAAAGGTTGAGTTTTCTCATGAATTAACCTAGAACTCTTAGTTCCTTACAAGTTAAAATATTCGATACTATTAAAAGCATGATAAACAATTGCTTGAAGTTCTTACTTTATACCTCAACATCTTACTTTTTATTGTCTCTTTGATGGCACCTTACCCTCTTCTCTTTGTGACAAGATACATCTGAAATTTGGTAATACTGATTGTCATCATAATCTTAATTGGTCTAATTTTGTCTATTTTTTCACTGTGTTGTTATTGCGCTTCTTTCATGATAGTCTTAATCTAGTTTACATTCTTGTCCTTTTAGAATCGCATGGTGTAAGCATCTTTCCTTATGACCATATTTTGGTGTCCTTATGTAATTTTGACCTTCCATCAGGTGGAGAACAATGTTTACCATTGCAATCATTCCCTCGGTGTTGATGGCAGTAGGGATGGCTTTCTGTCCAGAAAGCCCTCGGTGGTTGTTTCAGGTTCATTTTTTTTATTTCGACTTAAAGCAATGTGATTATCGATCTTTGTTGCTTACCCAACGTTCTTGTCATCTTGTGTGCTGCAGCAAGGAAAACTTTCTCATGCTGAAACAACTATAAGGAAACTATATGGCAAAGAAAAGGTTGCCGATGTTATGTATGAGTTAAGGTCAGGTGGTGAAGGTTCAGCTGAACCAGATGCTGGTTGGCTCGATCTTTTCAGTAAGCGCTATAGGAAAGGTACTCTTGATAATATTTTAGTTGCCTGGATCTGTTATAATGTTTTTCCCATAGAAAATTTCTATTTCAGCCTCTGCATCTGGCTTACAAGCATTCTTTCTTGTAATATATATTTTGTTCTTTGCTTCTTCATGGTAGCATCATTTATTATAGCTAGTTCTCTCAGCACATTACCAATTGCAGTTGTTAGCGTTGGAGCCACATTGTTCTTGTTTCAACAACTGTCTGGGATAAATGCTGTTGTCTACTATTCTACATCTGTATTCCGCAGTGCGGGAATTGCTTCTGATGTCGCAGCTAGTGCTCTTGTTGGGGCATCAAATGTTTTGGGTATGTGTTTCATGTTTAAATGTAAACACAACAATTTCTAGTTCAAGTCATTTGCACAGCATAACCTATGATTCACTATTAATATGCAATTGTTACAGGGACTGCTGTTGCATCTTCTCTGATGGATAAGCGAGGAAGGAAGAGCCTCCTAATAACAAGTTTTTCTGGAATGGTAGTCCTTTTTCGCTTGCCTATATTATCGATCTCATTAAAGTATCACGAGCTTAGAAACAATTTTTTTTTCGACTTGGTTTATTTCTGCAATTTGGAGTAGTAGGCATTTGATATCATTTTGAAAATCTGTTTTTGCTTGGCTTCAAATTGTTGTCGTTCAATGACTTTATAGTATCTAAGAAATCATGTACTTTCGGCTGAAGGCTACTGAATTAACTCTAGGAAGTTTAGTCCTCTGTTTGTATTTGCCGTTCGTTTATCTTCATGGATGTAAATATTTTTGACAAGATATAATGTAGAAAGATAAGTTCGATGGCTACTATTTGCAAACACCAAGGTTAACTTGTTCTCTAACAAAATTTAGTTTTCCCTCATAACTTGTCATCGATTTAAGGTATAAAGTAAAGCATGCTTCACCATTTGTCATCCAACTTCTCATGTCTCCCTTCTGAGCTGATAAAGTGTTACATAGCCATTATGTTTAGCCCATTGATTCCTCGCATTACAGAGCAATATAACTGTCTTGAGCTTATTTTACTATTACTATTAGCGCGCACAGCCTTAATAAATTTGTGGTAGCTGTTTCAATAACTGTAGTTTGTGGGAGATAATCACTGGATTCCCCAAGTCAAAATGGTTATGAGACATTTTTTCTAGCATTTCTAGCTACTTAACTCAATGTTACTATCTATACACCAAAAAATGTTTGAGATGTGCAAGTTCTTGTTCTAAGAGTCCATGATGATTGCTTGATAGAGGAAATCAAGATGAAAATAGCTAAATGCATAACATTGTAGGGAACTTTAAAATGCTTCTCTTAAATCTGTTATGCTCCTGAAATATGATTGTTTAAATGACTCTTTTCAGAAGTTGATTTCCCAACACTAATATTTGTCTCGTAATTTCTATTTCTGTAGGCTGTTTCCATGTCTTTGCTTTCCTTGTCTTTCTCATGGAAGGCACTTGCTCCTTATTCAGGAACCCTTGCGGTCCTAGGCACCGTCTTGTAAGTGAATGGAACTTCGGTAGAATTCGCATCTCTTCCCCCTTTTGTACGTGATTTTGTACTTCTTCATCGTGGCTCCAACTTTGTTAAATTGTATTGCAACAGATATGTGCTGTCCTTTTCGCTGGGCGCTGGCCCGGTACCGGCTCTTCTCCTCCCGGAGATATTTGCCTCTAGGATCCGAGCTAAGGCAGTCGCATTGTCTTTCGGTATGCATTGGGTAAGAGAATTCCATCGCCTGGTGCACCATTCTCAAACTGAATCATAAGGGATCAATGTAGCCGAGTCTACAGAATGCAAACTTTGCCTTCAATTGTACAAATGCAACAAGTTTGATCGATCGGTCTGAGCCGTTTGTACTAACTCGAATCCTTTTATCGCAGGTCTCCAATTTCATCATCGGTCTCTACTTCCTCAGTGTAGTGAACAAGTTTGGAATCAACAAAGTCTATCTGGGATTCGCGGTGGCATGCGCTCTTGCTGTTCTTTACATAGCCGGCAATGTCATGGAGACCAAAGGGCGGTCACTTGAAGAGATCGAGCGCGCCCTCAGCGCTGAAGTTTGATCCAAAGAGCACCTAAAACCTCTCCGACCGCAAACATCCATGATCAAATTAGTGTCATGTAGTTTTTGTTGATCTTAAAGCATGCTTCTCTATTTATGCATTGCAAGTTTTTTTGATATTTTTTTCAACGATTTGAATCGGGCGGAATGAACTTTCCTCTCCTTACTCAAACTCATGTCCTTGTCTCGTTCGAAAATAATCTTTCACAGTGTTGTTGCAAGGTCGATCGGGCGGCTCGTGAGGTTGATCATGTCGATCGTGAGTGATCTCGCAACGGTGAGGTCCGGTGAGGTGGTTGCAAGCCATTGTGAACTTAGTCACAAAAGAAATAATTGATATTATTTTTTTACTATAACAATGGAATAACTTGTGTACTAACATATTAATTCATTCAAACAAATTTTTAAATAATTTATATAATGTATTTAATGAATATGTGTTAAAATTATTATATTAAATTTAGTAATTAATCCGATAAAATTTGGGGCTTATTGAAATGTAAAGCCCATTAGGCCTGTTTAAATTTAAGCCCGTTAAGCCAATCCTACCTAATTCGTCGTCTTCCCACTTCTCTCCGATTGGAAGCGAACCAAAGAAGAGAGGAAGAGGACAGTCTCTTCTTCTTCTTCTTCTTGATTTGGTTGAATCGAAGTGCGTACTCTGTTACTGTGTAATCTATATCTGTAGATATAGAATTATCGGCTAGATCCACTGAGGATCCGGTCAATGGTCATGGCGGAGGAGGGGAGCTCTACCGCTCTCATGGCGCCGGCCCCCGTCACCGAACCCGACGAGATCGACCTAGAAGCTGGACCCGGAGAGCAATTCCAGTGCCGGATCTGCCTCGAAACTGACGGTCGTCTACCTTGATTCTACTGTTTGCCATCTTTTTAATTTATTTACTTTTTTTTATTTTTAATTTCTTGCAACAAAATATTGAGCCTTGATCCTGCATCTTGGTTTTTGAAACAAAATTCCGGAGTTGATCAAGGTTCTGTGGTGATTAATATATTTCGATCAAAATAAAAAATTGGATTTTGGATCTTCAGGACGGGATTTCATAGCGCCATGCAAGTGCAAGGGGACTTCCAAATACGTCCACCGTGAATGCTTGGACCACTGGCGTTCTGTCAAGGTGAGTGAATTGTGAGCCTGGAATTATGCTTTGAGGTTTAGAAGTCTTTGCTGCAGATGCAAATCGTTGGTTGTTGATTCTTTAGATCAATTAGTGAAACATATGCAGTTCTAAGGTAGCTAATCATTTGTCTTTTCCATTTTCTCAGGAAGGTTTTGCATTTGCTCATTGCACAACTTGCAAGGCTCCTTACTATCTGAGGGTTCATGTTCATGCAGACAGGAAATGGAGAGTCTTGAAGTTCCGATTCTTTGTTACCAGGGATATGCTAGTTATATTTGCAGCTGTTCAACTTGTAAAACTTGATTCTTCATGCCATTTTTGATGTATTTAGACAATTTTAACAAAAAAAAAAAACACTAAATCATCATCTGTAAATTTGAGGCAGATAATTTCTTCATTGGCATATGCGGTCTATTTGATCGATGGCTCTCAAGACAGTTGGTTGCGGTTGGCTTGGGGCTTTGACAATGAAATTAGTTTCTACTATATATGTGGTAAACTTCTTAACTGTTAGAGCACTTGATAATAATTTTATCTGTTGATTGAATTACTAAGATGCTGTCCCACTTTGGTCCTTGTTGTTGAACATTGTTATGATTTTTATTGTTGATTGAACGCAATACATTGGATGAAATTGTTAGTTCATCTCATCTGTCGCAATAATTTGTGTACGTATATAACATTTGGATCTTATTTTGTGATATGTAACAGCTATATCATACAAAATATCTGAATTTTCTTGCTAATCTGTGTTACCTTGAAACAACATGCTTTCTTCTATAGTTTAGGATTTTGTGGTTGACTAGCACGAAATGGTGGGTAGACAAATGTTGGAATTTTGTGAGAAAGTCAGGTCAACCAATGAATACCTGACTATAAAATTGTAGAAAACGAAAGCACGATTTTTGTGAATGGAAGTGAGATTACTTAAACCATGACAAACTTAAACAGTATCACATCTTTCAAGATGAAATTTCTCTGCAATGAAGAGGAAATCTAGCTGAAGTTTCAATATGTCATAAGTTTCAACTAAAAACTTAGTTATTTCTTATATAAATAAAGCACAAAAAACCTAGACCAAAAGGAATTTAAATAATATTATGCTTGATAAAGTATACAGAGCTATTCAGGACGTCAAAGTCTCCTACTTGTGTTGAGAAACAGCATCAACAGTTGATATTATCTTACAGTGCACAATAGTCATTTCAGACATTAGGTTTAAGACGTAAGATTCATTTGTTGCTTCTACACAACAGTTAGGCACTTGTTTTGTTAATTAACCATGTTTCGACAACATAAATCAAGAGTTCAAAAGAAGAAATAGGATATTTCTATTAGAACCACAAACAATTGTGATTCCAATGATAGCCTCCTGATTATAATTCGCCATATGGAAATTTCTAATTCCAATAATTCTTCACAACTTATAAGGTAGTTCTATGAATTCAAATAGAGGAATATATGTGATAATGGTTGTACCATGCTGCATCTTATTTGTCAAATTTTAGGGTCCTATGACCTTCTCCCCCTCTATATCAGGTGATAGTAAATCTCACCACACTATGATCAAAATTGAATTTAGCACATGCTCTTAACTCTTTTCACTTGTGTGTTAGACACATCTCCTCCATAAGCATTTTCATATTTGGTCTTTTAGATGAGACAGATTCTTGTTTATGCTTTTCCTAATCGTACTTGCTTGCAAATGTAGGGGCATTATTATTTTTTGCTCTGCTTGGATTGTCCGGATGCTTTATTACCTGTTATGATCGAAGAGTGCGAAATGATTTGGCTCAGCCGTGTCGGGAATTGTGTCTTTGTTGCTGTCAACCAGGGTTTGCATCTCTCTTCCTTGGTTTTCAAAGTTTTCAAATTTACGCCATCATCTTCCTTTGTTTCCTTTGACGTGCATCTCTCCATATTAGAGGTTCTCTTTTTCCTCTTTCAGAATGTGCGCCGACTGTCATCTCCCGGGCACGCTTTGCATGTGGACTGACTGTACCACTTGCTTTGAAAGTTGTGCGAGTACAGCAGGAGAATGTGGATGCTTAGGAGGGGCTGGTGAAGCCGGATTACCATTGCTCTTTGTCGTAGCGCTAGTTGTTCTTGGGCTCTTCACTGTCATTGGCATATTCTATAGCGTTCTTGTTGCAACGATGGTTGGCCAAAGAATTTGGCAGCGTCATTATCACATTCTTGCTAAGCGGATGCTAACAAAAGTAAGTTTGGTTTTTTACTTAGTTACGAATGAAAAAAATCTCCTCGTTCTGTTGCATTCAGAGAGATTATCGAATCTGGATAGCTATTTCTTGATGTGTGAATGCACACAGGAGTACGTCGTGGAGGATGTCGACAGCGAGGGCACTGATTGGTGCCCGCCCCCACTACCACCGGAGCATATTCAGCAGCTCAGGGCACTTGGACTTCTGTAGTCTAACCTTTGAAGACAATATACCATTGTGCTTTAGAAATCCACCGAAGAGACTGGTACAAAAACTACTAGTATCGACAATAGGCGCGACACTTTGAAGATACTACATTTATATTACCTTATCCTCTGTTTTGAGCAGTTGTACTATTACTGTAAACCCTACGTCCTTGTGTAAATGTTCTGAAGATGTAGCTAATCATCCTTTTGCTATCTTCTTTGAACAAACTTTGTCACTTTTCTTCACACAATACAGCATGTAGCATCATTTACAATTTTCTGTGTCGAAAGGCCAAAGATTTGTGATCTTGAGAAGTTGTAAATGCTCAAGATCACCAGGTTGGTGATCTGCTTTTAGATATCAGTCTGTTTTTGCAAACATGCTTCTGGTATCTATAAAAGGATTCTTATGCATTATCAGTTTCTTTTTGTAGTTACATGATAGATTCTGGAATTATTTGGATTTCTGATAGGGGAAAAAAATGTTCAGTCATTTTTAACTCCAGTTGTTTCAGCAACTTCTATGGTTTCTTTCAGTTTACCCCTCATTTGGAATTTTAAGGCGTTATTAACTAATTATCCAAATTGTAGACTATTTTAACTAGTGGTGTAATTTGCATGACAAAGCAAATAAAGAAAGAGAAAATCTTTCATAAATTGGTATTTATTTCTAAAAATAATATTTGCATTTTTGTAAGATTCGTATTCGTTAAGTACACATTAAAATAGTGAATTATTGAACCATATAGCTACAAGTCTCTAAATACCTAAATCATGTATCTAAGTTTTAAGTTTTAAAATTATTAAATTATGTATCTCATATCCATTTTATTTCTCTTTACTATTCCCAATCTATTGATATCATATCCATTTTATTTCTCTTTACTATTCCCAATCTATTGATATCATATCCATTTTATTTCTCTTTACTATTCCCAATCTATTGATAAATTTACCATGTCCCCAGGGCGTAGCACAGATGGGGAGTGCATGGTTCTGTGGCTGAAAGGTCCAGGGGTCGATTCCCGGGGTGTCACTACCTTGGGGTTAACGTCTCCGCTATGCACTTTCCACCTGTGTACCTGCATTTACCTCCCTCCATATCCGTGGGACCGGCTCTAGAGGGGCCGCTGATGTGACGGTTCCATATTTTTTTTTATTGATAGATTTACCAATTGATTACTACAGTATATCAATCAATTGGTAAATCTATCCATCGATTGAGAATAATTTTATTGTCATAAATTTTAAATCTTAACATTTGATTCATATTTAAAAATTTACTGTTCTCAATATAATATGTCAAATTAATGTTTAAGGGTATGAATAAAATAAGAAGAACTAAATGAGCATATATAACCTAGTTCCATATCATTCCGAGCTCTCGACGTTCATAATCCTATTTTGGCAAAAATAAAGAGCTCGGAATGATATAAAATCAGATCTTATATGTTCGTTTAGCAAAAGGTAAAATCTGTCACACCAAAGACCCCACATAGTCGGTCTCACAACTATTTGTGAGGAGGTAAATTAGGAAACTGTAATTAGCCAATGAGAAGGAGGATTTTTTTCTCGATTTTATCGAGATTTGAACCCTTATTACTTTATGATAATAACTTTATTTAGTATTAGTCAACTCAATCTTACCTCGGGAGTTTTAATTTAATTTAATTATCTATGAACAATATAATATTATATGTAAATTAATTTTGTCACGGAGACAATTATAAGGGGTGACTGATGAGTATAATGACTTTTTACTATTTCAGTCATAATTATAATTATAGTGTTAACAGGATTTTGGTCCAATTTAAATCATTTTGATTAAGTATTTTTTATTCATATATAATAATTTTGGTCAAATTATTATTTTTTATATTGTAAAAACTACTTTCACACGTAGCTACTATAATAGGAAATTTATACGGATAGCTATTTTAACTTTTTATAGCAAAGGAACACACTTTTAACCAAAACGATAATTAGAGATGTTGACTTTTTGCCATAAAAGATCTTATGAATACAATAAGGATAATAAGAAGAAGAAAATATTAGTCAACTTAATAAAACATAATTAATTGATTTAAAATTAGAATTAGGAATTCGGCACGTGTCGACCACCTCCATTAATTCGAATAATTAACGTGACCATTAAGCTAGTCAATTTAAATTATTGGATAATTCTTGATTCATCTGGATTCCGAGCCGGTTCAACCCCCAAAGACCAACAAAATCTACCGACTACGGATTTAAGAAACATTCTCCATAAACAAACATTTGACTTTGGTGACCAAGTCAATCAAATCTATCAATAATTTCCATAAATAAACAGTTGACTTGAAGCGCCAAAGAGAGGACAGGTGTGAACCCTAATTAAAGATCTCTAAGTAAGTCATTCATATGGACTTTTAAGCGACTAATTGTCGATGAATAATATATTTTAAGAAATATATTCTAAAAAAAAATCGATTTAGGGTTCTTTAATTTGATAACAATGCATGCATTCATCATCGATGCACATTTTGTCCTAAAGTAGGGAAGCTAAGTCAACTCTATTAAAAAGAAGGAAAATCTAAATACACGAGTAAACAAATAATAAATAAAAAATAAAAATATCATAAGAACAGCTGTTTTTTTTTACCTAACCGCGTATTATTTAACCGTATAGGCATATTTTAAGATTTCTAACCTAATTTTTATATATAATATCTAAATCATATATTTTTGAAATACTCTCCTCTTTCTTTTTAGGTCCATCAATAAATTTCATCTGAAATTATTTGATAGATATAGAGAACTTCGACTCATTCTAAATCAAAATTAATGTACTCTTGGTAGTCTGTTTAATGTATTTGTATCTTCATATCAGAATTTGATAGCGTAAATTGAGATAAGTGAATTTTTAAATTTATAAAGTTTGATAAAATTTGTCACAACCTCATTATAAGGCTTAGGATAATGATACTCACTAACCAACACTATCAATAAATTCCTCGCCTTATTCAAAAAATATTAAATTTTTAAATAGTGTAGATTCATGGACGAAACTGATTGCTGGACCTAGATAACTCAGAATCACTTCAAACTAAAATTAATATACTCTTGGAAATTTTTTAATGTATTTATGTTATCGGATCTGAATTTGATAACGTAAATTGAGAGTATTAAATTTTTAAATGAATACGGTAAAAACTTAAAGAGGTACTCTCAATTTAATTTATTGTTTTCAATTTACACTACAAATTCATATCCAAGAGTATAAATATTAAGAAAATTTTTATGAGTACATTATTATTTTTTATTTATAATGATTTAGAATTCTCTAATCTATTAGTAAATTGATGGAGCTAGAGAGAAGAGGAGGAGTATTTTGAGAATAAGATTTGGATATTATGAAAGTTAAATATAAATTTTGAAATCTAGATGAACGGCTTAGCAAAATGCGTCATAAAAATATTTAAGAAATAATAATATAATAAAATAAATATAATTCTAAAGGAAGAGAAATGACAAAAGAGAAGTAAACTAATATGAAGAAAAAGATTGAAGTTGAATTAGGAAATTCATTTGTAGAACATTATTCCACAAGAATGACGAAAGAACTGGACGAGTGAAAGTCAATTAAAATAAAGAGAAGATGGAAGTCCAAACATATGACTAGTTAATTCAGCATGCTTGGAGCATTAATTATTATATACCGTGACAAACACAAGATTTACCAAGTAAACACGAATTGGTATTAGTTCTTCTAAACGTATGTGAATACGTTAGTAAGACCAAAGAATTAACGGTAAATTACTAAACCACATAGCTAAAAGTCTCTAAATATCTAAATCATGTATCTAAGTTTTAAAATTTTTAAATTATGTACCTCATATCCATTTTACTTCTCTTTAGTATTCCCAATCTATTGATAGATTTACTAATCGATGCTACAGTCTATATCAATCAATTGGTAAATCTATCCATAGAGTGAGAATGATTTTGTTGTCATAAATTCTAAATCCTAAAATTTGATTCATATTTAAAAGTCACTGTTCTCAACATAATTTGCCAAATTGATATTTGAGGATATGAATAAAATCAAAAGAACTAAATGAGCACATATGACCTAGTTCCATATCATTCCGAACTCTCTAGGTTTATAATCCTATTTTGGCAAAAATAGAGACCTCAGAATGGCATAGAACCAGGTCCTATATGCTATCGTTTAGTTATCCTGATTATATTCATACTCTCAGACATTAATTCGACACACTATATTGAAAGTAGTAATTTTTAAAACGTAATATGTACCAAAAATTTCAAAAATAAATAAAATTAAAATAATTGATATTTAAGAATATATATATATATATATATATATATATATATATATATATATATATATATATATATATATATATATATATATATATATATATATAAAAGAAGAAGAAAAAGATTTAATTAGAATTTAAGCTCATAATCTAAAGTTAACATCTGATTTTAGAAATGTAGAAATCGATTAATTTTTTTTCTTAAAATGACTGATTTATGTATAAAAAGATTATTGTTCTCAATATATTATGTTAAATTGATGTTTGATGAAAAGAATAAAATAAAAAGAACTAAAAGAACATATATGACCAAATTCCATGTCATTCTGAGTTTTTTATATCCATCAATTGATTTTGGCTTGGTTTTGATTAAAATCAGTTGATGGACCTAGAAAACTTAAAATGACATGAAATCAAGTCCTATGTGTTTATCTAGTTATACTAATTATGCACTCAAATATTAATTTGACATAATATATTGAGAACAATGATTTTTTAACACAAATTAGTTTTTTTAAAATAATATTTAATCGATTATTATATTATAGCAATCGATTGCAGTAAATGCAGAGGGGCAAAATGGGTATGGAGTATATGATTCGATAATTTTTAAATTTAAGTATGTGATTTAGATATTTTGAAACTTCATCTAATTAAGTAATTTGTCGAAGAATTAATGCATTAAATAGTCAAGTTCAAACATGTGCAAACCCTAAACTTGAACCCTATCAATTAATCGTACCTTGTATTATTAGAAATAGTTAGCCGGGAAGAAATAAAAAAGGTTCACTATGTTCCCAAGTTGTTTGTATGAACTTTGATATTCTCATCCTTTAACCATTTGACAATCGACTATAAGTTGACTTGTTATTTATCTCTCTTCATATTATCTAAGAGCAGGTTACAAAGAGCATCTGGGATGAATATAATCATATTTTATTATAATGATATGAGCTGTGATATTTATCTTTAGTTTCATGTTTTGGGTTGAAAATGAACTAAGAAAAAGAATCAAAGAGACCGTTTTGAATACGAGACATAAGTAGCCATGAAGTACACGAAAAGAACCTCTTACCAAATCCCCCTACAACCCAATCAAAGTCATATTAAGCACCATGGTCAAACCCTTAAATGACACTTCCAACACTTCACCACCTTCTTCTTCTTCTCCTCCCTCCCCTTATAAATACCCGAGCAAACATCGAAACTTTTCAGGCATTACTTTCTTCCAAACAACTCTTCACTGATCTCGACGACGACGACGATCCCTTTCATCCATGGAGTTCAGTGTGTTTGTGCCAAAGTGACATCACTCAACTCAACTCTTCATTTCTAGCTCTCACTTGCTTTCCGTTCGTAAAATGTGAATCCTATTCTCTTGCTCATTCTTCTTCTTCTTCACCATCAGGTCAATTCATCTCAAGGCAGGGCCTTCATGTATCATGAAGAAAAAAATCAAAATGGGTAAACTAAAACCTGTTCTTGTCTCTTCTACTAGTTTTTATTATCATATAATTCTTTTTCTTTTACTGAATCTTTTAGGGACAGTGTGTCAATTAAGAGTGTCTCGCAATGCAAACATGGAGAAGCTTCAAAATGGATATCTGTTTCCTGAGGTGGCATTTTCAGAATTACAGTTTAATTAATTATCCATAATTATTGTTATTATTATTATTAATATTTTTTTGAAAAAAAAAAGATTGCAATGAGGCAAATAGTGCATATGGAGAAGTATCCAAATGCCAAGATCATCAGCTTGGGGATTGGTGACACAACTGAGCCTCTTCCTCTGCTCATAGCATCAGCTATGTCTAAGGTATATATTTTAAATATATGTTTCTAATAATTTTCTACTCATGTTTTTTTTTTCATTTTTGTTGTTCGTATGATCACCTGTTATAGAAAAAACAAGAAGAAATAGTTTTCCATTTTGGTTAATATTTTGGATAATTTAGTTTGTTCCAATTTTCAGTATTCTCATCAGCTCTCCACCAAGGAAGGGTATCAAGGATATGGAGCAGAGCAAGGAAATAAGGTGATTAAAACTTCACAATTTTTTAAATAAAGTATATTATTTATTTATTTATTTATTTTATTTTTTTGAAAATATGATTACAGGAACTGAGAAATGCAATTGCAGCAACCATTTACAAAGACATGGGCATCAAAGACACTGAAGTCTTCATCTCTGATGGAGCACAGTGTGACATCTCTCGTATTCAGGTCACTCAAATTCCTTATTTTTCAAAAAAGAAAAAGAACTTTTTATTTATTTATTTATTTATTCATTATTATTTTTATTTTATATATATATATTTTTTACCATCAATGATCATTCTCTCATTGTTGCAGTTGCTGTTTGGATCCAATGCCACAGTTGCAGTGCAAGATCCAACCTTTCCTGTAATTTAAATCACCATTATATTAATTTTTCTTATTTTGAAAAAAAAAATCATGCCTATAAATGTTCTTACCAGGCTTATGTCGATTCGAGCATCATAATCGGGCAGACCGGTGAATACATGAGGCACAGCGGTAAGTATGGCGGGATCGAGTACATGAAATGTGGGCCGGAGAACATGTTCTTCCCCGACTTCACGGGTGTTTTGAGGACCGACATTATCTTCTTCTGCTCCCCTAACAATCCGACCGGCCATGCCGCGTCCAGGGAGCAGTTAGAGCAGCTGGTGGAGGTCGCGACCAAGAACGGTTCGATCATCGTCTATGATTCTGCTTATTCTGATTATATTTCAGACGATAGTCCTACTTCCATTTATGAAATCCCCGGCGCTAAAGAGGTACCCCTTTCGGTAGTTCAATTTCATTGTAGTTTCACGTTGGCTGTGTTAACTTGCTGTTTCAGGTAGCCATAGAGATCTCATCCTTCTCCAAACTAGCTGGCTTTACCGGTGTCCGACTCGGATGGACCGTGGTGCCTCACGAGCTCTCGTACTCCAATGGCTTCCCCGTGCACAAGGACTTCGACCGCATCATTTGCACCTGCTTCAACGGCGCATCCAACATCGCGCAAAGAGGGGGCCTAGCATGCCTCTCCAATGAAGGTCGCGAGGTTAGCTAGATGATGAACTAGTATTAACTTTGAATTGTGACGATGCTAACTCTTACGATAAGTCGCGGTTGCAGGCTACGAAGAACCTGATCGGAGTTTACAAGGAGAATGCAAGGGTGTTAACTGACACATTTGCCTCGATGGGTCTCGAGGTTTATGGGGGGACTAATTCTCCTTATGTTTGGGTTTACTTCCCTGGAAGGAAATCTTGGGATGTGTTTACCGAAATCCTTGAGAAGACCCACATAATCACTGTGCCAGGGACTGGCTTTGGCCCGGGAGGTGAAGGGTTTATCAGAGTTAGCTCATTCAATAGCACAGAGTATGTCCGAGAAGCATGTCACAGGCTCAAAAACTTCCTCGGACGATATTAAGATCGATCTGCCGAAGAACTCTGAAGGAATGTTGGTGTCTCGGGTCGTCGATTTTGATAGCTTTCACTTCATATTTAAGCAAACTGAAGGACTTGAATGGCTCCTTGTCTTCTGAATAAAAAGGAGCTTTTACTGAAAAACTTGTTCTGAAATAATCAGTCGAAAGTCGTAAGAACCTTTGCTGAAGTTGTGGGATCATCGAATAAAGAAGGATGAACGAGTTAACAACTTATGCAGCATAGTTATCGAACCCCTACACTTCTAACCAAACTATAAAGAACTTGAATTATGAAGCAAAATTCTGGAATAAAATTCACAGAAATCAGAACTGATAACTCGAAAAATGCATTAGAGATGAACAACCTAACAACTTTCGAAACATTGTTAACGAACACTGATCTGATCAAGCTTCGGCTAAGAATCAATTTAAAATATGGCCTGCTACTTATTTGAACATGAACTGTGTTGCTCAACAAAAAGCATCTAAAGAGACGTAAAAATAAAATTGATCCTTCTTCCCTTTCAGATAAAGTCACTAGATCTTATCCAAACAAGATATTTCAGAGCAACAGATAACTCTGATAATGATATAAGCCCAAATCCACTAAATGAAACAACATCTGCTGATTTGCCTGCCTTTTATTGCAGGGAGTTGCAAATCAATGATCCATCAATTCAGTGTCCCTTTTAAATATAAATATCAGAGTCGAGATCATATTAAAGGAAAGGAAAAGACTAAAAGATAAGGTATTGAAACACTTGTAAAGAGTTTTTTGATTCATGATTCTTCTGATATAATTGAGGAAGGTCAAAAGGGCACTTGTAGGTGTAAACAGTTGTTTCATCCACTCAAGGAAATTATTATACCTGAAAATATATTAAAAATAGGGGAAGAAAACTAAAAAGGAGAGGCTATAAATACTTCCTGTGGCTCAATCTCACTTCAGCAAAAACATACAGAAATCAGAGAAAAAAAGGAAGTCATGTTGTCCCTTGGAGCCAGTTATGCACAGCTTCATCTACAGCAGGAGAAGTGCAAGCAGAAGACTAAGGAGAAGAAGGAAGGGCAGAAGGCCAAGGAAAAGAAGGGAAGTGAAGGAAGAATCCACCCTTCTTCACCAAGAGAAGAAGCCAAGGGTGAGCAAGAATGAGAGGAAATAGGAAGGAAAGAAAAAAAAAAGTTTAGTCATGTTTTTTTTTTCTTTTTCTTCTCTCCCAGCTAGTAAACATGTTTTCGGAGTCATGGTTTATGTAGTTGCTATATATTTTGGTAGATGATGAATTCAGGTTCTAATATACTAGTTTTTTATTTTGGTAAACATGAAAGATTAAGAACCATATGAAAGAAGCTATAATAAGAGAGTGATTCATTGCGAATTGACCACCTCCGGGGAAGAAAGTAAAGTTTACCTCACATCACGAGGTTGAGTAGAATAGAAATGAAGGTGTTCTAAATCTTCTTGTGAAGACTATTAGAGTGAAGATTCCAAGCCCTCTGATTTAGGGTTTAGGTTCACCATTCATCAATTTCCATTAGCACCATCATAATCTTCTCACATGAGAAAAATAGGTGAGAAGACAATTCTTCGTGACAATGAAGTCAATGGACAAAGAGGGCAAGAGGAGCTCTCTTCCTACCTATGTTAGTCCAACAAAGGTCTCTATTGTTGACAAGGACATAGGCCAAAGAAAAAAAAGAACTTCTACTTGGAAGCGCAAGAGAGCACCAAATGGCCTTTACAAGTCTACAAGTATCTTTATGTTTGTGATTACTTGGATGGAAATAAGAAAGAAAAGAAAGGACAAGAGATAAAGTTTGATATTAATCTTCTTTGAAGAAATACAAGAGAAGGAATTTAATTCTCTGCAGTTTCCTATTCTCAATTGATTCCATCTGGAAAACAAAAATAATGGAATAGGATGAAAAAGATTTATTGTTTTTTTAAACTCTATTATGTTTAGGAAAATGATTTGGATGAACATTCACACATCTAAATTCAGAGAAAAACAGAATATATTATGAATGTATTTTCAGTGAGTTGACTATTTGTGATTGACTACATGAATCTTATCCCTCGATTACAACCATCCAGCAACAGAATTGTCATTAACTTTAAAACACCATTCCACTTCATTGTAATCATACCATGTGATTACAATGAACAATGAATATAACTAATTTCTATCCCAATCATGCAACATATCTATCTTCCCTAATTGGGAATGAGTTCGCGACTAGTTTTGAACTTCTTAATTGATGTTTCTGGTGCCATGAATATGGTAACAAGGCCCGGTCACCTTCACCTTAACTAGGATGTTCTTAAAATTCGTCAGAGTTCAGAAAAGAGGTGAGGAAGATGAACATATTACATGACTCTGAGTTCGAGATCGGGGTGACCAACTTTACCCTTGTACTTCTCGAAGAGTTCCTCCAGGGCATGAACGTATTTAGAGTGAACCTCATTGATCTGGTAAAAGAACAGAACAAACTTAAGCCCCCTAGATTGAGGATTTCCCAATGATACATAGCAGTTTTTCAGTTAAAAGTCAAAATTTTGATTCAACTGCAGTGATGACTAAATTTAACAGGGCTGATTGGTTCAATTGGTTGAATCATGAACTAAGTTCAGTAAAAACATTGATTCCAGACCATAAACTGGGACTCGATATGATTTCAACTATGAAGGGCTGGTGCAGTGCATGAATAATCACTAACAAAGAGAAAAGCTCGATGAAACACTTTACCTCCTCGGTGGTTGGGTTGGGATTTTTTACCAGCTCAATTGGTCTCCCCACGACTACATCAATTGGGTGTCGATGCGGTATGGGTGTTCTACATGAAAATAGTCAGTCAAGCCTATAAGAAAACTACCACAGAAAGAAAAAACAGAGAAAAAGGATCTAACAGGTAAAGTTGCAAATTTCTGGTACCAACAAGGAAAAAACTAGGCAATGTTAGTTACCCAAATCTTCCCCAATAGATTAATGGTGTGAACTTGAGTGCTCGAGCTATCTTCACAAATGATTTTCCAGTGGGCTTCCACCATCGATAGACGCCACTCTGCCACCAATTACAAAAGAATCAGCAATCAAAATAGACTTAACTTGCAATGGTGATATGCAAGTATGGAGATGTATCATTAGATTCTTCAAGTGCAACACCTTTTTGTTTATCAACATTTTGTAAAACAATATTGGTATCATCAAGCTCACTGAAACTTAATTGTGGTAGACATTTTAGTATAATTTTGGGATCAAATGTAATATGAAACCTGGCCAAAGGCAAAAACTGGCACTAAAGGTCGACCCATCTCCATAGCAATTCGCACAAATCCTCTTCTTGATTTAAGGAAGGCAACCTGTACAGAACCAAAAAATAAAGGTTGCTTTAGCATAGATCTAGTTAACTATCTCAAAGCACCAAAAGAAACAACATTGGTTGTTCATTTACTGACAACAACGTAATGTGAGTTTCAGGAAGGGAAAAAAATGACATGATTGATAAATATACATGTAAGCATCAACAATTATACAATAAATGCATAATACAGAAAAAAGTTTGATATCACTGATCATTCTTGATTCATCTAAAGAGATATTTTGGTTCTATCATTGTCACCCACCTCACTCTACAGTCTAATATTTTGAAGTGTAGATCACCTCATCACTTTACCATTATCCTACCACTGATGAACTTGCTGAGATCACCTCTGGCACAAATTTAGCCAAGTACATCGACTAGAATTCAACATTTACACCAACCATTCTAATCAATTATTGAAACGAAAAACACAACTAAATATACAACACAACACAGACGTAACCTGATAAACGGTGTGGAATCAATTGACCCCATGAATTTTTATTATATATATATTGACCCTATCAATTAACTGAAAGCTAGTATTTGTAGCATGTAAATTAGACCAAGTGGTTCTTAAAAACACTAGTTACCTAGATAACAATAAATTATTTATAACACGTAATTTAAATTGATCTAATCCTAATTTCCAATTCAATTTAATAAAAGCCAACACATTTCTCTGTCTCCATGCTTGTCTATAACTGGTTGGCTATCCCTGCATTCAATACCATCAACTCAGCTCTTCTCCACCCCAACGTCATTGTTGCTTGCCAACCTCTGTAGCCATTCTCACCAGTCAGCCAAAATCAACATCCTATTCTTTTAATTATCATCAGTTTTTCTATAATTTAGCAGTTGGAATTGGAGACATCATGTCAAATTTATGAAGATTAAAGAAAGTGAAACTCAAACAATTGTCTATTTGTACCTCAGCGACATAATAATAAGAAAGGAAAATTGTGGATTAAGTATGAATTACAAGATATCATAGACTAAAACTGAACAGTGGTGCCAGCCAAAGGTGTATTAAAAAACTATTATTTCTCAATATAGCAAATCCATTTAGATCGTGGATATGTGAATTAGAAGGTGGATTAAGTATGAATTACAAGATATCATAGACCAAGCCCCTAATCTGTGATCTATACGGCATGATTTTAAACTAGAGTGTATAACTCAAAACATTGCATATTTCTTTGACTAGAGATATGGTAAACCATGAAATTTATTCTGATCGGAGAAATGATCTACCAAATGAAATGAAAGAGAGAAAATAAGTAACATTAGATTTCTGTGTAGAAATTAAAGTACAGAATTGGACCTCAGAGTCACGGTCCATATGAAGCATCTCCTGGACGCCACCAGGCACAATGACGGAACTGTACCCAGAAGCAAAGTTGGAATAGAAGTTCTTCCTCGATGCAGGAGCAACTCCCATCCATGTCCAAATATGCCTCAGAAAGGGAGTGTAGAAGACCTGACCGTGAACATGACACAAAGCAAACACTTAATCATATGCTGACAATAAAAAAAAGAAATTGTGCCAAAATTTAAGAAAGGAAATCATCAGGAAACAACAAAACTTACAGCACTGCTCGCGAGAGCCTTGATTTTGGGCAGTGGCATGAATCCTGTGTCAGCGGCAAGAACACAAACAGCTATTGGTAGCACCGAGTGTGGCTCGTATCCAAAAACTACAAATGTCTGAACTCAGTTACTTCACAGTAGTGCCTGAAGTAACAGTATCACTTCATTCACATCAATAGCCAATCTTCTGAACAGTAGCTGGATTAGAGCTCACCGTAAGCTTGATCTGGACTGAAGTCTTTGATGTTTTCCACATGAAGGGTAATCGGAAAGTACCCACAGGCGTACTTGCAAATAAACCTAAGTTTTAAGTTTGACCACATTTACAGCCAAAAAGGGATCCAATTAGCGGGAGAGGAACAAGAAAACAAACTTGAAACCTAACGATGAGACCAATCGAAACTGAAAACTAAATTATCCATGGATAAAAGCACGAACCTTGACAATCTCCGCCCAGATCTACTCCTTTCATCGATCGGGATCACCATGAAGAATAGCAGAATGGCGAAGACCCTGCATCGGAGCAAGCAACCAAGCGGCATAAGCTAGAAAACCAGGGGGAAAGAGAGAAAGATAGAAGGAGAGGGATGCGGACGGTGCGGCGAGGCGGAGGGGGAAGAAAAGGATGGCGACGAGAACGAGGGCGGCGTCGAAGTGGATGGCGCCGAGCCAGAGGGCAAGGGCGAGGTTGGTGCGGAGGAAGGAGTACGTCGTGCATCGGAACACCGTGGTGCCTTCGCCGGTGACGACTCCGTCGTCGCCGTCGGTCGATTCAGCGCCCATCGACGAGTCAGAGTTCTCTTCTTGGAACGCCGAGGAGGAAATGGCGGCCGTGCTGTTGGTGACTGAGCACGAGGCAGTTAGTCCGCATAATAAAGGCTCGACCGACGTCCGCATGGCGTTCCAGAGAACTAAATCTCATTTTAGATTATTATTTTTTTCAAATTTCATTTCAACCCTTATTTTAGACTAATTTTCAAAGGAAAAATACTTTATTTCGTCCCTTACACCTTCATAATTTCATTATTTCACACTTGCCTTTTCTTCTCGCTCTCTCCACACTAAATAAAAATGATGCACTGATACTATTTTATAAAGATAATATATGATGCTGCGAATTACCAAACAATTGAGGTTGAATATGAAAGAAACATTTAATCTTCAAAGAAAATATTTTTTTGAAAAAATATTATTATTTTTTTTTTTTGTTACTTGTTGTTGATTATTTTGGAGTAGATTACTTGTATTGTGAAGATAAAAACAAAAGAGTTGAAAAAGATAGCACTTTTATTCCATCACGTAAATGATGATTTAACTTAAGAATACTATCGTTTCATGGATTTGTATCAATCTCCAAATGGAGGAAAAGCACAAGAAGAAAGAAGCCAAAACTTTAAAATAAAGAAGAAAAGTAAGTGAGATAATTGTTAGGAGTACATAATCATGGATAGTACAAACAAGAACAATGGGGAATTATAGAGGTTCGCCTGAAACAGAGAATATCCAAAAACACAGTTCTTTCTCAGATCAAATACAAAGTTGAGCCATCACATAATCATGGATAACACAATAGAAATCTGACCTAGAAAACCAGAATTGGAAGAGATTTAATACCTCCAAACACTATTTTAATTCTCGCAAGTAGACGAAACTGGGGGAGCATTCGAATCCCCTCAGCCTTATGGATAACTCGAAGTAGACGAAAGTTCTAAGCTATGAATTCTTTCATGCTCTTTAGCCACACCAAATACTCCCTCTCATCTTTGTTCAACATGTATTCGTGCAAGAAATCAAAGAGGGAGCTGTTTATGCCTCTCTCCTCGAGGTATTTGTGCATCGCCTTCTGCAAGTTCTCGTCCAAATCCCTGCAAGAAAATAGAACCAGTTCACTTTTTTTGTCTTAGAAAATCTAAACATTTATCAATCATCTTATTTACCCAGCTTAAACTTCAGCTGGAAGAACCATGAACAGAACCAAATTAACAGCTTAAGTTAATAAAAGGACAACAAATACAAACAGCTGCCAATTCTATCGGTTTCTAGCACCACTAATCAGAATGATATGCTGAAACTATCGAGTTTGGCATGTCCTGCAGTGGTAGAATATATTGTTATCAAGTGCCTTCAGTATGTATATTACAGTCACATACAAGGTTAAATCACTATAGTTCAATATTTGTAAAACTAACATCTCAAAAGAAATACTCTTTCCCTTGGTTAAAATGCAAGATTTTAGCAAGGATGCATGATACAACAAGTATAAATACAAGAAACGAAACTTACGAAAATTCAGGGCCTTGGTATGCACTTTGATCATCAGGATCATCGCGCTTCTTGAGGACCATGGTCTCAATTTCAACTTTGTCCAAGTTGAGGCTGCAACAGAACTCCAGTAAATGGTCTTCTCCTTTATCAATTGTCACGACCAAAGATAATGAAGGTTCCATAGAATTCTCATTGCCATCTTTGTCGTTATCATCTTCATCATTCTCCTCCACATCATTTTGTTCATCCAAGTTCATCAGCACAACAACCTGAATGTTCTCACCAGCAAAGTCCCGTTTAAGAAAAATTGCTTGATCACCAGGATTATCAACAATCTCAAAAGGGAAGTCTTCCGGCCTGTCAATATCCTGTAAATACAGAGAACAAAACTTATCAATTAAGTACTAAAAAAGATAACCCATCAAGTGATTATTCTAAATTTGTTCTTTCATTCCCACTGTTTTTCATATGCTAATCGTGGCAGCATCAATTCTAAAAAAACAATTGAAGAAAACGAAATCAAGAGTTCACATGCGGCAGATCTGCAAAAGTTTGGATTAAACCATACATAAAAAACAATTAAGAAATAAAAAACGAGAATTTCAATTTTCCTCGTCTCAGTAACTATGAAACGATTCTTCTTTGTCAGAAAAAACAAATACATAAATCCATGGATTAATTAATCTGAACAATATCGTTTCCAAACCTATACCCTATGCAATGGAGCATCTAAAAAATTAGAAGAAAAAAACGTATTTGCATCACCTCGAATCGTCTAGTGTCACCAAGAAAAAAAGAGTCGAAACCAACATAATAAAACAACACCAGAGACAGGGAGATCGACCTGACCACTTATATGTGCCTCCTGCGCACACTGAATCTCGGAATCAATAACTCGCTTCAGACTCTCATCTCCCGATACCTTGGAGGAAGCGAATCGATAGCAGAGAAGAGAGGAGGGCAGTTTAGGATCCTGCAGCATTGCTCCGCGGGAAGAGACAGGAGAGAACGAGGAGGTGAATAGGAAACGACGGCGGGTGATGGACGGGGCAGAGGGGAGGTAGCGGCGGAGTGATCGGCGGAGGAGCGAAGCGAAAATGGAAGACGCCATAGCTGCTGCTTCGCCTAGGGTTTTTCTTTCCGCTGCAGCATTCAGTGGGTTTATCGACTATATATATAGAGAGACAGGAGAGTCTTTGAGTGATTTGATGGGGGTGAAATAGTCTTTTTATTATTTATACGATAGTTTTGTCAGTAGAAGTGTAATTGAGCCCGTGAAATTGATGTTTGAGTTTGATTTGTTTATAATCTAGTTAAGTTCAAATTTTATTTAATGAATATATTCATGACTCACAAATTTATTCAAATTTTTATTGAACTTAAACGAATTTAATAAATATAAATTATAAATTTAAATATTTATTAAAAATTAAATTATATATTTAAATATTGTTATTAAAATTTATAATTTTATTCTAATAAAGAAATTTAATATATTTGTCTATATATATTTTATAAGTATAGTGTAAAACCTATAAATTTAATATCAAAATTATTATTTTTTTATTTAAAAATTAATTCAAGAGTTTAACGAATATGTTCATGAGTTAACAAGCCGAATATTATGAAGTTTAAGTTTGACTTATTTATTTTAATAAATCTCATTAAACGAGCTCAAATAAATTTTAAAAACTTCGAATAGTTCCCGAACGGATTTGATTCATTTACATCTTTATTTATCCTTAAATTATTATTTTTATAATCTATGTCTCTAACTTTTGCCATCCGACTAAAATAGAATATTTGAAAACTATTAAATTAAAAAAGTAACCCTTTTATAATTATTAAGGCCGAGAGAAAAGTTTTCAGAAACTTTGAGGGGCAAAATGATATTTCTTAATTTCCTTTTCTTGCCGATCCTCCCATTTGCCCAAATTATCAATTTCGTCACTTTTTCGTCAGATTGCGGAACCCTCGACCCAAATAGTCCGCCCATCGCCTCTGTCTCGCAATCCCTAGAATTCCATACTTTGCCTCTTCGCGGATCGCTGTTCTTGATTTCTCCTTCGGCGCCGATTTCGGATTGCCATCGAGCTGAATCAGAGTTTCTCCGGCTAATACTTCGAGAGGCTCCCCGTCGGCGTAGGGAAGCGCATAGGCCGGATCCGGACGGCAGCCTGGTGTGCAGGGGGGCTCGTTGTAGCCTTTGATTCGGTGCGCATCTCCTTCGTTTTTGCTCAATCCGTGCTGCTCTTTACGAAATTTCCATCCTTTTGTTTTGATTCTCGGAATTTAAGTGTCATTGCTTCGTTTTTTTTTTTTTTGGATGTTGGGGCTTTTGAGAGATTGATCATGTGTTGCTAATACAACCATCGATCCAGCTGGTGTTTTTTGGACCTGAAATGCGCCAGGCGCCATATTGATGTCGTTTTTGGTATGATACAGATATTCAGGCATAGCTATTTGGGTATTCTACTTTAGCTGACTTTCTGTTGGTGCTTAAAGGATCATATAGAACTTTAACGTTGAGGCAGGAGAGTCTTTTTGGCGCAAAGTATCGAATTTTTTCTCCTTCAAAATATATTGAGATTTTTATTCAAATAAATGGATTTTGTTCCCTTTTTCAAATTGCGGAGATGAACTTAGGATATAACTTAATTTGTCTTTGGAGATTAGGCGTTACTTTTATTATCATAGTTGCTTTTCTGGTTGCTGCATCATAAGTCTCTAGTTATTCCCTGAGGGTTTGGATTCGACTTAGTAGCTACTAATTTAAAATTTGCATACACTTCTTCAGATCCAACAGTTACAATTTTCTTGAAAAGCTTTTGTCATCTATAGGTCTACTAGGCTTAGGTCATCAAAATATTCTCAGACTTTTGTATCATGTTAAAGTTGGTTGCTAATCTTTGTACTAGACAGATATCATATATCCAAGATAATTTGCTGCAGATACTTATTTAGTTGCAATTAATTTTTTTAAGGAAACAGTAATGATGTTTTTGGTATATCTACAAGAATATCTCACTATTTAAATGTTACATGAGTTACAGTATGTCACTCAAAAAAATGTTGCAGTATGGACAAGTATTTTTTACTTTGTTTGACCTATGATTTTATACAAACTTCATGGTACAAAGGTAATGCAAACTTTTATGTCATTCAAAAAAATGTTGCAGTATGGGTATGCAATTTTTACTTTGTTTGACCTATATGATTTTATACAAATTTTGTGGTGCAAAAGTAATATTTCTTTGTATGTGTGATCATGTTAGAGTTTGTCTTTGTTATTGAAATTATCCATATTGACTGAGAATGAAGATTGACCTCGTTATTTTTTTTTTTGCCAGTTTTCGAATGGAACTGTATTTGATAATTATTGGTTTATTACTTTGGTTTCTTATTCGAGACATAATTACTTGTGCTCTACTACTCTTTAACTTGAACTTGAATTGTGGAAATGGTTGGTAGGCTCACCACTATTTTTGAATGGCGATGGTGATTATTTAAGGGCAAAAATCAAAAGGGTGCCTCTTTTGTAATGAATCGTCAAAGGGGTGCTCTATGTCGATTTATTATCAAAAGGCGCCTCACTCCCTATAAAATGACACAATTGTCCTACACTAAAAAAGTAGCAGCTTATTTCCATTAATCTCTCTTTTATTTATTTTTTTTGCCTAAATCAATGCATTGTAGCAGCTACGAATTCATAGCTGCTACAACTGAGCTTCTACAGAGGTGTAGTAGCTACGGTTCTGAAGCCGCTACAACATTGAAAAAAAAATCTAAGACTAAAATTGCTCAAAGACTTTAAAAAAGATTTAAATGATATTTTTTGAGCATGAAACCTGATTGTTTTGGGTTCCACCCCATATCAAGTTATAGATTATGAACGAGCTTCGATTTGATATATTATGTGTCACGTCCTGATATATTATGATTTCGTAGCTGCTACAACGTGAATACTAAATCCTAAACTTTGAGAGGTCATAAATTTTAACTCAGGTTGAACCACAACGTCATCTCTCAAAGTTATAGCTTGTAGTTATAGCGGCTACAGTTTCATAGCTCCTACGTTTATACTGGATAAACTTTGAGAGAGTATAACTTTTAACTCGAATTGAACCACGAGACGCACAATATATCAAATTGAAGATCTCTGAATTAGCTTCGATTTGATATATTGTGTGTTCTGTGGTTCAATCCGAGTCAATAGTTACGATTTCGTAACTGTTGCAACTTGAATGCTAAACCCTAGACTTTGAGAGGCATAACTTTTGACTCGAACTGAACCACGGAACACAATATATCAAATCGAAACTCGTTCAAATATTTACAACTTGTTATGGGGTGGGACCTATAAAGGCCAGGTTTCAAGTGCAAAAAGAACATCATTTAAATCCTTTATGGAGACTCCAAACAATTTTAGTCTTAAATTTTTTTCCATATTGTAGCAGCTATGCAACCATATATTGTAGCAGCTATGCAACCATAGCTGCTACAACCGTGTTGATTTAGGTGGGATAAAATATGAGAGAGATAATAATGGGAATAAACTACTACTTTATTTATAGTGGAGGATAGTTATGTCATTTTAGAGGGAGGTGGAACGCCCTTTTGGTAATAAATCAACATAGGATGCCCATCTTCTGTCACATATCTCATCTTTTGGTTCTTTTTGTTTATTCTTATGTTTCATCATAGTTTTAATAAATCCTTTCCGTGCAGGATAGATGAAAAAATCAAATAAGTGTGGCCTTGTCCAAGATGGCAATTGACAACCTTTCATTGGAATACTCCCTTCAATTAAGTTATAGGTTAATTTGCTCATGGCTGTCCCAAGTGAGCAATTTTTGTCCCATTCATCAAGGACTCAAGTCCTGTGGATTTCACTGATTCATACATTTTGCGTTGCATTTTCACGGTGGGTGTCATGTTGCCAGAGGTTTATCTTCATTTGTATGCAGACGGATTTATGACATTACTAACATGTGTTTGTGGCGGCTAATTTATCAAGAAAATATCAATGTGAGTTTGCACGATCTCTGTTGTTTTTGTTCTATTTGGCAATAATTGTTTTTCCCTTTTTGACATTTTAACTAGATTAACTGGTGATTATTGCCTCCTCATAGGAACATAACAGAGGAAGTAGATCAACTTTTGGACAAAACTCATTCGGAAATGCATGCGTTAATACAGTCAGGTGGTGTTTCACCCAAGCCAATTGATGGTCCAACAAACAGTCGACAGCTAAAATCTGTTTCTGACAGTCTAAATAATGCTGGATCATCTCTGCAATCTCATTCTAAGGCAAAGAGGAGGGACAAGATTGATCAGGGTACATACATAATCAAGAGAGAGTGTCCCTCTAAGCAAGATGGCAATTCTTCTAACTTTAAAGCTGGGAATATGGTAAAGATGGAAATAGTAAAAATTACAGATAAAGGTGGACTTGGAACCACTGACGGGGTTGAGAAATTGGTGAATCTCATGCATCTTGATAAAACAGAGAAGACAATGGATGTCACTGTCCGTGCACTGGTTGCTGATGTCATTACAGCTACTCAGCGACATGATTGTCTTATTAGGTTTGTTCAACTTAGGGGCCTACTGATCTTAGATGAATGGCTTCAGGAAGTTCACAAATCTAAGACTAATGATGGTAATAGTCCCAAGGAAAGTGATAAAACTGTTGAGGAACTCCTCTTGGCTCTTCTTCGTGCGCTTGCGAAATTGCCAGTGAACCTTAGTGCTCTCCAGAATTGTAATATTGGTAAATCAGTGAATAATTTGCGAAGCCATAAAAACCTTGAGATACAGAAAAGAGCTAGGGGTCTTATTGACACCTGGAAGAAACGGGTTGATGCAGAAATGACCAAGATCAATGATGCAAAAGTTACCACATCAAGCCAAACTGTTTGGCAAGTTAAACCAGGTTCTTCTGAGCTTTCTCAAGCAGGAAATAAGCGCATTGTAGCACCAGAAGTGGCTATGAAGAATTCTGACAGTCAAACTTGGTCTGATAAGCCTGGACATTTGGATGCTTCTGTCGAGTCATCTTCAGTCTTAAAAGGATCCTTTCAAGATGGATCAACATCAGTAATATCTTCTGCAGTTGGTCTGAAGGACCCATTTTGCAAAGTAGCTACTAACACTAACACAGCGAGTATCGACATGCTGCCAGTAGCTGTGAATGAGAATAGTAGTTCTATTCAATCCCAGAACAATAGCCAGACTTGTTCTATCGATCACAGAAATACAGTAGGGAGTTCACGGATGGAAGATTCAAAGAGTTCAAATGTTGGGTCATTAAATGCTGCTAAGGCTGCTGGTAGTTCAACACATCATCGAAGATCTGGCAATGTGGTTGCAGGAACACTCGTTTCTGGGGTGCAGAAGGAAACTCATCTAGTAAAGTCTGGCAGTCTCAACAGGGCTAAAACACTGGAAAAATCATCACAATCAAGTGTTAGATGTGAAAAGTCAATTGATATGCTCATTCCAGATCATGGGAATAATAACCACAGGCTCAATGTCAATCTTTCTAACTCTGTTCAAAGCCCTGCAAGAAGTACAAATGGAGGTTCAACCGAGGATCCCACAGGTACAAGTGGCAGAGCATCATCTCCCAGCTCATCTGACAAATATGAGCACAGTCATCGTAAAGTGAAACTAAGGAGCGATCCTCATCAGTCTAATATCTCCACCGATAGCAATAAAGAGTCTCAGAAGAACAATGATGTCCATGAACTTCCATTTGAAGCCAGATGTCTTAGATCATCTGGTGGTGATGAACAAACCAGGGGTGCCAAGGAGAAAGATATAGAGTCTGTAAGAGCTACAAGTTCACCATCTGGTAATGAGAAGATGATTTCCTCATCTGAACCCAGGACAAAAAGTTCTTTTAGTTCTATGAATGCCTTGGTTGAAAGTTGCATCAAATATTCTGAAGCAAGTACACCTAAGGTCTCCGAAGATGATATTGGGATGAATTTACTTGCCAGTGTAGCGGCTGGAGAAATCTCCAAGTCTAACTTAAATTATCATAATATTGTCTCACCCGAAGCCTCACTAGCTTTGGGGGACATATCAATAGAGGACAAGTTGAGATTATCAAGTGATGAAGACATAGCTCATTGTCCCAAGTCAAGGTTAGGTGATGGTGATGCAATGCAGAGGCATGTTCACTCTGATGAATCTGTTGACACAAGCTTCAATAAGCAAGATAACTGTGTTGATATCATCTTTAATAAAGATGTTGCATGTAACAATGAGACTGTTCTTCATGGAAATAATGAAACTACTCTTTCCGCACAAGATAGTAAATTGACAAACAGGCAGGATGATCAATTTTATGCCTCCATACAGTCTCATAAATCTGAAGACTTGTGCAGTAATTCGGAGAAGAAACTGGAGGGTGAAAAAGATGGAACTTTCTCTGAGTACATGTCATGTGATGTGTTGAAACAGGATATTGGTGAAACTTCTCAGCTTGAGGAAAAACTGATAGAAGATAGAGAAGTGCTAGAGCATCACACAGATTTCAAGCTTACAGAAAGAAGCTTATTAGCAGAAAAAAGCAAGCCTGATGATTACACTTGTCAAACTATTAATAACAATACGTGTTCCTCTGAAGTTCCTCCCAAAGATGAATGTCAACTTGAGAATGCTGTTTCAGGTTGTGAAGAATCAGAAAAGCTAGTCGGCAGTGAATGTCAATCACATACTGCAGCTAAAGAGATGGTTGAGATTGGTACTTCATATGACCTGAAGCAACCTTTGCAAGGGAGTAAAGTGGTTATTTCATCTGACACTCCTGATGTTCTGTTTCCTGAAAATCACGATAAGTCCAGAACTTGTATGGTCGATAACATGGAATGCAGTGACATGGAGTTGAATGGTAACGATGAGAATAACAAACCCATTCTGTCTAACATTGATGAATCAGTAAGAGAACCAACCATCTCCAACTGCACTGTTGGAGCCATCAATGATAATAAGACGGAAGAATCTCATGAGAATTCAATGGGATTAGCCAAACAGGTAGAGCCATCGAGTTGTATGTCCCAAGAAACTGAGCATCTATCAAAACCTGCAGATTCTCTGTTATCTGAGGCTATAGAAGGTGCTAAAGATTATGGCTCATCACCTACAAAAACCTCATGTGTTGTTATGTCTGCATCAGACTCTGCCAGTAAACTTGACTTTGATCTGAATGAAGGCGTCATTGCTGATGATGGATACCAAGGTGAGACTGCTATTTCAGTTGCAACAGATACTTCCTCTACAATTCATTTGCCCATACTGTCTCCTTTTACAAGTCCCATGTCAAATTGCTCACCTGCTCAAATAACAGTTGCTGCACCTGCAAAAGGACCTTTTATACCACCTGAAAACTTGCTCAAGAACAAGGGTGAAACTGGATGGAAAGGCTCAGCTGCTACTAGTGCTTTCAGGAGAGCAGAATCACGAAAAGCTATGGAGATGACACTCAATAGTTCAGAGTCATCACCATCTCAGTCTGCTGGGAAGCCGAGCTATACACTACTTGATATTGATCTGAATGAACCTGATGAGAGAATTCTTGAAGATGTGGTCTGCAACTCTTTCGAGTCCAGAGGCACTCAACTGGGGACAGCGAGCAATCTTGATGCAACTCCACATAATTTTGAAAGACTTGAGTTTGATTTAAATAGAGTTGACGAGGATACAGAAAATTGCCATGCCTTAGTAAGCACCTCCCGTATTCAGGATGTTCCACTTTTAGCTAATGGACCTGCATCGACAGAATTGCAGCACACAAAAGCTAATATGTTAAGGAACTTTGATTTGAACAATGGGCCTGGAGTTGATGAAGTTACTGCTGAATCTCTAACTAGGAGCCAGAACTTGAAAAGTGCAAGTGGTTTGCCTTTTCTGTTTCCTGTTAGTAACATCAGAATGAACACGAATGAATTAAGTGCATCATCATGGTTCCCCTCTGGTAGTCCTTATCCGGCTGTTGCCATACCATCTTTCCTGTCCAACAGAGAGCAGCCATACCCACTTGTCGCAGCTTCAGGAGCCCAGAGAACCTTTGAGCCAAATACTCCTAGCGGCCTGTTTGGGGGGGACCTTTACAGGGGTCCGGTGGTTTCGTCAGCTCTTCCAATGGGATTTTCTCCCCCAGCATTTCCATATGCTGAATGCACTATTGGACCTAATTTTCCAATTTCAGCTGCTTCCTTTTCGAGTGGTGTAGCAACCTTTGCTGATTATTCATCCAGTGCCGGTTCAGGTTTCCCAGCTATGCCTTTACCACTTGGATCTGCTGGTATTGTTTTATCCAATTACCAAAGGCCTAATGTAGCAGTACTTGCTGAGGGTAGTAACAGCGGTGGATCTTTCAATCCTCCGAGATGGATCACACCAAACCTTGATTTAAATGCAGGTCCAGGAAATATAGATGTGGAAGGCAAAGATGAGAGGCTGACCTTAGCGTCAAGACATCTTTTAGCTGCAACATCCCAGGGTTTCTCAGATGAACAGTTAAGAATGCATTCTGTTCCTGCTTGGGGGTTGAAGCGGAAAGAACCTGAAGGAGGATGGGAAGCTGACAGATCTGCCCACAAGCAACTCTCCTGGCGGTAATTAGAAACTGAACGAGCAAGTTATACGTAGCAGCGGAAAGCGTGAGTTATTGTTAGTTGTTTTATTATATGCAATGTTTGCAATGTTCAAGACCCTATCTCTGATTTAGCTCCATGTTCCTGGTTAATTCAGATCCAAAAGCTTTTTGTATCGGCTTTCACTCTGTTATACACAAGCCCAATCACACCATTTTCTCAGGAGTGAAGTGAACTTCTTGACGAAATAAATTTTAACTGCCATGGCGGAAACTTCCTCAGCCGGGTTGTTTCTTCTTTACCAACCGTTCCACCGGAGCTGCTGCGTCAGGTGCTTTTACTTTCTTCAGTGTTCTTAGCACGGGACGCACCTGTGCTCGATGCATCCTGCAACTCATAATCTGTTTGTGAATTCCCAGCATGCCACATAAATTGCCTGTATCTACTCCATGCTTCTTTTTTATCATACATTCCGTTACCGAGTTTTGTCACATGAGTTTGCAACAGCTTCATCGACCAGTGTAGCAAATCGATCCCATGTTTCTCTTCCAACCTAATGCAATTCCTTGCCTGTTTGAATGCATGGGTTTATATGAATCATAATGCTATCAGGTTATCCATGTTCAAATTTCTTATTACGTTATATGCTTTTTATTCATGATGCAATTCATGCAATGATAGTTTCAAATGAACTCTCTTTTCTTGGAAGTCATGGGTTTTTGTGATGATTTTCCCTCCTTTTTTTATTTGAAATGTATATTTGTCAAAATAAGATTCATTTTGATTATTTTTTGTAATATGTTTTCTGTTACAAGAACTGGTATGATAATCAATTTTTTATATAAAAATAATAATTGTACATATTGGCCACTCCCTTTGGCGAGTTGACTAAACTGTCCGAGTAGACATGGGGTGTTGTCACATGAGGTCTTAGGATCAAAACTCGGCGTGTCCAAGTATGTCTTCCCTTATGCCTTGCCACTTGCTAGTAGTTATCCGTGATTTATCTTTTCCGTGTTGGCCTAGAAAAAGATTAGCGGGGGCGCTGGGAGCAAATGAATCGTTCAATAAATTGTCCTGGGCAGAGTTGGATTGTCATGTCAGGAATCTGCTCATATTTTCAAATTTATTTGATGAGGGAACTAGGGGAAACTTTGTAGATCTCCAGGACTAATTGGAAGGAAGCCTAATAGTTGGATTAACAAAATAAAAATAAAAAATAAAATAAAATCACTAAAGTGCGCATTTTGTATGTGAAACTTTTTTGTTCTTTCTGTTCCATTAAAAAAATTAAGGGTGCATTTGGTATCTCTGTTTTTCATTTTCATTTTCTAAAAAATACGTATTTTTTGAAAAATGATATTTGGTTTATGTTTTTCGTGCCTGTTTTCTAAAAAAAATAGGCAACGTTTTCTAAAAAAATAGAGAATGACAAAAAGTCATTTTCTATTTTCTAGAAAACGTTCATTTTTTCAAAAATGAAAATAAAAAATGCGCGTACCAAACACATCTTAATTAATTTGAAATTTTAAAAACATGTAAGAAGAAATAAAACGAAAATATTTTATATATTTTTTAGTTATTTTTCCCCCTGTATTTGAATTAAAGTTTCTTAATTAAATTTCAGCCTAAGAAATTGTCACCTTGACGGCGGAAAGCCTCAAGCCAATTTTTTTTATTAAAATGATAAATCAAATAATATAGAATTTGGAACGATAGATTTGATTTTAAAAGATCAGTATATCGTAATTGTATGTTTACGGGCATTTAAATGATAACCCTGAGGTCCAAGTCTTTTCATTAACAAAGTCAGAGGGGAAATGACGAAGAAAAGTTATTTAAAATATAACTTTAACTTAAATATTTATATAAATATATTAATATAAAATCGTTCGTTGTTAAAAATAATTCATTTTAAAAAATGATAAAATTTTATTTTTTAGAAAGCCTAGTTGATTTCATATGATTCATGTATGACACCATTAATTATGCTTATTGATAACAAAAGTTAGTTCTAATAGGATTGTCTATTTTTAAGATATTAATTTTGTTAATGTTAGATTAACATACTTCACCTTATTGAAAAGTAAATAATTTAGATGATGACTTAAAATGGTATTTTAAAAAATATTAAAGAATGAGTTAATATTTTATAAAATACTCTTTATCATAACTCTTTGCTTGCTATAGAAGGCAATCTAGTGTACAAAGTTTTCGATACGGGTGTATTGTATGTAAATTTATTCTATATCGTAAAAATTATTTTCTTGATTTAAATTTGTGATAATTTTATGTTTCGCGAAAACTCTCCTTCCCTCTTTGCTTGCTATCAACATAGATAATTAAGCCAACGATCTTGACATTCTCTAAAAAGACAATTCAATGAAAACAAATATAAAAAAAATACATCGATGTAATTATCCAAAACACATCTAGAAAATATTCTCATATCACATTTGGAGAAGATTGAATGCCGTTTGATTTCTGCTTTTCAATGGGTTTAGATTCCTGCAAAGCTCGAATCAAACATGAACTAGTTGTAAGATCCAAAATAATCGTTACGACTTGTAGGATGGCCAGGCCGTGGTGAATCCCAGACAGCATGCAACAATATCCATCGAGTGGGTGGATGAAGAAGGCCATCAGAATTTGGATCGACAATGGCTACTGCATGTGGTTCTCTTTCTCGTCGGATGATTTTCGTCGAGGAATCATGCTTCTTGTTGTTTCTTTATCGCTTGCCGCGGCCAATTCACTAGCTCTGGACGTGTTCTTATCGCCGAACGGAGGGTTATTGTCGACCGGAAACGACTCCATTGCTCGGGGGAGTCTTAGAGGATGAACATCTTCCCTTTGCCTTTGGCTTTCACTGTTTTGTGGCAAGGAGGATGGGAGAGGCTGAGTTGGAACTAGCTGGACGGTCGACTTGCGCCATTTCTTGCGCCGGGCTTGTGAGGTCGGGTTCTGGTTAGCCTGATCGAACAAGATTCAAAATTCTCAACACTAAAATCTAGTGAAAAAATAAGTGCAAAAGGATGAAGGAAATGAAGGCGTTTACCACATTTTTGATATCAGATAATGGCATTCTCGGCTTGACTTCCTTGTCATCTGGTTTCTTGCTCAGTGCACTCTGCAGCAGCCTTGTTCCTTCTGATATCAATTTTCTCTTCTCATCATCATCTAAATGGCTATGAACTCTGCCGATTTCCACTGACATTTCATCCCCATCGACCATCATTTCTCCATCTTCTCTATTAGTGCATTTCGAAGGAATGCATCCGCAGTAGCTACTGCAAATACTCCCTAGAGCTCGGCACTCGCATCTCTTCGTTTTACAAGATGAGCCTCTTGTGCAAGAACAGCAAGGATGAAACCCAGAATCTTCATCCTTGGTCACTGCCTCTTCATTTGAAGTCTCTGAAGATTTGGCAATAGAAACACTTTCATCCGATCTAGATTTTCGAGTTTGATGGATTGGTGATTGCTTCATCCGGTTTTTCTTCCCTGATTCTACCCAATCTAAGTCAGATTCGTAAGCATCTTCATCTGATGCCTCAGCTTCAGATTCAAATATGAAAGACATCTCGGAGTCTGATATATCCATATCATCCAGGTTGTTGACATTTTGATTGAAAGTCTTATCTCTACGTGAGTTCTGAACAGAGTAATAGATTTTTCAGACAATTAAATGATCTAAATGTCAAAAGAAAGCGAAGATAGTACCTCTTTCTATAATAATGGTGAAACAAATAGGGAAGAACATCAAATTTAGTATGCACGAGTAGATTTCAAATGATTATAGAGTAGAAAAGCAGTGCTGCATAAATACTTAATGAAATTTTAAGTACCAAGCAATGGATAGTAAAATTACCTTGTTCTTGGTAGGCAAAGAATCTCCATCCTCAGAGATGCAGGCAACGGGTCCAGAGTTTTCATCAGATTTCTTGTTATTATTTGTCTGTGCAGTTAATTTCTGTTTAAAGTGTTAACAACAATAGAGATGAGATATTAAGCACCATTAGCATCAAGAAGAGAATATGAAACATAAAAACTTGATTTAGAAAATAAAAAACGTGTAAAGCAATTGAGCTAATTGAGGGCACAGAATTATGAGCTTATTGATGAAAAAAACTAGTGTTATGAAAACTCATTCATAATGTCCAAGACATGTTTTTTCATGAAATTTTGCAGAAGTAACAAAAATCAAGAATAAATATCGCTTAGAATATTTATGCAACTAGTTCAAAAACACTAAATTGAGGTTATTCTGAACTAAATCGGCATCATCTAATAATAGTTCTATATATTGAGCAGTAGTAAAGCAACTAATTCGCGGGCAGTATATAAATAATATAGGGCGAATTACATTTTACCCCCTGAGGTTTACTTAAAATACGAAACGATCCTCGTGATTTCAAAAGTAACAAAAAAGTCTCTAAGGTTTGGCTAAAGTAACAAAAAAAAACCCTTGACTGATCAGCGATAGTAGTCAACCGGCAAAGATAAGAAAAAGACATACATACTCCTGCGTTTCAGCGGGAAAAAAAGTAAAAAATACCTGAAGTAACTGAAAATTAACTAAAGTAAAAAATTACCGCAGCTTAAGAGAGTCATTCCATTGATCGATTGTGTAAACCCTAAACCCACAAAGCCAGAATATCTTTGATTACAAATTCCTTACCGAAATGTAATCGATTACTCTTTACAGTGAAAGAAACAAAATGTGAGAAAGAGGAGTCTGGTTGAGAGCATAAGATGAGGAGAACGGCTGGTTGTGGTTTGGAGCATAAGATGAGGAGAACGAATTTTTGCAATAGATACATTTCGGTAAGAAATTTGTAATCAAAGATATTCTGGGTTTGTGGATTTAGGGTTACACAATAGATCAATGGAATGACTCTCTCAAACTGCAGTAATTTTTTACTTTAGTTAATTTTCAACCGCTTAAGGTAATTTTTTACTTTTTTCCCCGCTGAAACGTAAGGGTATATATGTCTTTTTCTTATCTTTGCCGGTTGACTACTATCGCCGACCAGTCAAGGGGCTTTTTGTTAATTTAGCCAAACTTCAAGGGTTTTTTTGTTACTTTTGAAACCACGAGGATCGTTTCGTACTTTAACCAAACCTCAAGGGGTAAAATGTAATTCGCCCTATAATATATGAACAAGCAAACAAAACTCAAATAGGAAAAACACTTAGAAAATTGATTAACCTGCATGTGGTTCTTGGTCACCATCAATTGTTCCTCTAGCTGTCTCTTTGATATATTGAGTTTGACTACCTTGTCCTTGAGTTCAGCTACTTCAGAATCCTTCTCTCTGCAGCTCACCTCCTTATCATACAACTGACATCTACAAATAGTAGGAAACGGTTGGAGAATAGGAAATGCATTTACAAATAACTCCAACATGAATTCTAAAAGGTCACTGAATGTTTCTCTTAACAAATAGGTGTAATCGAACTTCAATTATTATGGATGATGTGTCTGCATACCTTGATGTTGATGCCAGATTAAACAAATAGTTCATCATATTTTTAGCATCGGCAAGTGATCTAATTTGATTCCATCGTCCTCTGCCACTAAAAGCCCGTTCGCGCTCCTCAGCTTCCGATAATTGTGAAGCCATGGCGACCAAAGTAGTGGATGAAGTTTTCAACATGTTATCAAGAGCGAAAATCCTTGAAGTTCTGGCGCTTGGTGACATTGTTTGAGGAGTGTCACTAGTTTCTTCCTTAAGCTTTGCTCTCTCGTTAGCCATTGCCGCCCTTCTGAATATAGCAAAAATATAAGAGTTAAAAATATTTCCCAAGTATCATCTTCCAAGCTTATGCAGGTGATCTTTTTCAAATTTTTGCAAAAAGTATAAAATATGCTTGATGGCTAGTTTTACACCAACCGAGCATATTCGTAACACATAGAGCTCAAACATATAAATGTAATGGTTCCCATCTTACAACAAATTCGTGGGAGACCTGTGTCATCTTTTAGTTTTCCAAATACGGTGGATCATAAAGCTTTAACAAACAACACAAACATCATCCAAATCAAAATGATGACGGATGAGATCACTGACACGAACTTGCATGAGCTACATAACAACAAAAAGTGATTTATGGAAAATAAATAAATAAGACAGCAAAGCTAAAAAAGTCCCCAGCACTGCAGTCAAGCCAAATTATATAAGTTTTGGGAAACATGTTACCTCATGATTTACTCATGTAGGACCGAAAAGAATTTAGATATCTCCATAATGATATGATATTTTCCACTTTGGGCCTATGTCCTCATGACTTTGCTCTTAGGTTCTCCCCAAAAGGCCTCATTCCAATGGAGATATCTTTCTCTTTATAAACTCATGATCTTTCCCATGTATTTTCAATATGGGACTATGTTTGCAACCTTGCAACACCAACAATCCCCCCCTCAAACAAAGGACCACAGGCCTCCCATGTATGATCTTCGACCCACCAGGTCTTCTTGCCCCTCGGTCCACCCGACCTACTAGGACTTCCTTACCTAGCCGCAACTAGGACTTCCTACCTGGTGTCTGGTCCTCTTGATCCGAACATAGGAGCCCTCACTTTCTTTGTTCGAGGTCAATATTATACCCACATGGCTCAATCAGACCATAGCTCTTGTGCACAGTCGGCGGTTAAACCTTCTGACAGTCCGGGCTCTGATACCAATTGTAGGACCGAAAAGAATTTAGATATCTCCACAATGATATAATATTATCCACTTTAGCTATGTGCAACACCAACAACTCACACCTGCTCCATCTAAATTTTTCCAATGTTCAAATGAAATAGTAATTTATTATCATCTTGACTAAATGCTCTATAGGCTGTGTGGATATTGGTTTCTCATAGTTAATATACTTAGACAACCATATGATCCCTAGTTTTAACAATGTCATCATGTTTCTTATTTAAACAAAAAATGTTTCATTAAGAAGCAAGGATTACATATTAATGGAACCAATATGCTTATTTAGGACAATAATATTTGATACAAGAAGAGATTTTAATTAGCTACTGAGGGAGATTAAAAATACCATATAGTTAAAAATATTTTTAAGGATGTCAAAGGGTTCTTTTGGATACTGAGGAAGATTTCTAATTCAAGGATTACAGTGCATACGTACCTTTCTCGTGAGAAAACAACTATTCCCAAATATTTAGTTGGTGATATAACAGAGAAATTGAAAGAAATTCTTAGAAAGATGTCATTCAAAAGTATTTTATTTATAAGAGTATCTTCCACATTGAACTACTATGTTCTGTGTTTATGATTTCTCATCAAAATAAAGGAAGCATACTATGTTACTGGAACACCCAACAATAATGTATAGCAATATTCCTACTTGAAAGTTCCTAGGAACAATAGTAATCCTTACAGTAATAATTTGGTTACACTAGAGAACTGAAAATTACTAATCAAATCACAGAATACCACCATATTGAACAATATAAAGTCTTGTTGATCATAGCCCTTCTACTATGTCAATCATGGTCAAAGCATAGCAAGTGTCTAGAGAAAAAAGCTAGTTTGCATAACTATGTTTTTAATCCAGAGATTATCCAAGTACTGTGATAGCATAACCTGGTTATACTTTTGGAAATAAAGGGGAAAACAACATAGAGGAGCATCAAATTTGCCAATTATATATTTCTTAACCCTACCTCAAGTCCAGAAATAAAGAGATATTTAGGTAAAAAATAAGAGAGATCAATCTTACGCTTGTAGCTGCCTCTCATACTCTGATCTTACTTCATGCACTTGTAGCATGAACTCAAGTTCATCCTCTATAGTTTTCGTCAAAGCCTTTAAGACAGAATCATGAATCAGAAGGTGGATATAACAACAAATAAGAATGATTAAGAGAGGGCGAACTAAAATGGCATAGATCAATGAAATATGTTTATTGTTGTATGTGTGAATTATGGGGTGTGTGCGTGCGTGCGCACATGAAAAAGAGAGATTTAATTTACATTTTAGTACCTGTATTCCAGGACCGTTTGCATTTCCCATAGCTGAATACAATACAACATATCTAAGTAACAGAATGAGAATAATACAATCAGCTCTGAAAGCTTGAACTTACCAGACACATCGCGAGAGGACTTTTTTGCATCTAGCAGTTCCTTCAATCTTTTGGTAGCCAAAGCAGCTTCTTCAGTCTTCCTTTGCAAGACCTTCAAGCGGCCCAGATAAAATTGTACATTTGAATTACAATAAAAATTTGATTTTTCATAAAATAAAACCTTAATATAAAGTATATTTACCATTTTTTGTCGTTGATTCAAAGCCACTAGCTTGTGCATTTCATATTCATTCCTTCGACCTTCCTTCTTAAGCTAATGAAAGTAGATATTGGATTTCATTAGAAGGCATTGTATTGCACTAATCATGACATCAGAAAGTTAAGAGTACTTTAATATTTACAATACATGACAAATGACCACTTTCAGCAATTAAGTGGAGCAAAATAAATCAAATAGTAAGTACACATGAACATAACCACACAGTACCTGCAGAACCTCCTTTTCACGCGAAGCCTTCCAGGACCTAAATTGCTCGGATTCTTGCTTCATTTTATGGTGCAATTGGACCTACTTAGCCATAGCTAATTAGACATGCAATCAACAGATCCTAAACATCTTTAAACAGCTTATGGTTATCAAATATAAACCTTCTGAGATTTTATCCTTTGAATTTCTTCTTGTAGTTTTTTAGCTGCTTCATCACTCTTCTGCTTCTGTCGTAATAATTGAGTTTGTGCCTCTTGCTTCTTCTTCAATTCAGATACCTTCAAAATACAAATAAATTATGTACAAATTACTTAACCATAAGTGCTAACTAGATACCTATTTTATTCTTGATAAACCTGAGTTTCCAGCATAGTCAACTTCTGAAGATAATCTGCCTTGAGCTTTTGAGCACCATCATCAGAAGTACATGTGATACTTGAAAGGTTGAAACGAAGTTCCTCAATCTCTTTCTGCAGTGACAAAAGAAAGCAGAGTGACAAGACAAAATGAATCCTACAGGAGTTAAACATAGATTTTACCATAAGTGTTTTCTTTTCCTGCTCCAGCTCCAAAAGTTTCTTTTCATAATGTTGCTTGAGAAACACTGTATCAGGCCTTGTGTATTGCTTCATTTCCGCCTTTAGCAACAAAGGAAAAAAGCTATTGGTAAAGATTTTGATTATCAACAAGCTTGCAAATCAAAAGAACAATTTTTGGTTAGTGAATGGATTCACATTACAAGTTGCTAATACATTTTACATGCTCGGTAAACTGCATTTAGAATTTGGATCTAAGAGCTTCCACAGTGGGAGAGGATATTTCTCTCAGATATTTGTGGTCCCCACTTCCACATTACTCTTCAAATATCTCACTTTTCAAATATCTCAAATCCCGCAATCATATATTTCATCAACCAAATATTTATAAGTCTCACCCATTAAATATCCCACTCTCAAAGATCCCCAATTTCACAATCAAATATCTCACCAACCAAATATTTATGAATCCCACAATCATTTTATTAATTTACATCTAATTTTATATTTAAATAAAATTAATTATATTTTTCAATTCTTGAATTTAATATATTTCATCTATTATTTATCTATAAATGTTTTTTACATATTATTTAATATAATATAATTATTATTTAATATAATTATTTTAATATTAATATTTTATTAAAAAAGAAGCAATACAAGACATACAAATTTTAAAAAAAAAATAGTATACCATAGGAATACAAATATTTTAAAAATTCTAAATTGAAAAACAAAGTCGCAAACCATGTTAAATTAATAAAACACATAATGATAAACCATAGAAATTACAAACCACAATTAATAAAATAAACAAGGAGTTGATAAAATAAACAAATTTATTACATGTTCAGTCTTTTCTTTAGTTGTTCGCATATCGCTAGATGGTTCTGAGGAGTTGATATTTTTGGATGAGTTGATCCACTTTCTTACTATTATTATACCCCTCCAAATATGCTACTGATTGTTGCATAGCTTGATTTAATTCATCAATTAGACCTACTCTTTCTTTGTCTTTCCTCTTTGCTGCCTTCTGTCTCATTGGATGAGATCAGACTTCTCTATCAACCACATCAACAGTTGTGTTAGGATTAGAAGAGTCAATATGTGCACCTAATGATTCTGATGTTCTTGTTTTCTTTGTAGCTCATCACTATGAGGATTGAGGAGCGTACATCGGACTATCTTTCACAATCCTCCACACATGTTCATATTGGAAAATAGATTTAAAAGTACTCTTGTATTCTTCATGAGCTTGCACCATCAAATCATTGTTGCTCTATCCGCTTGGTCGATCATTGTATCATTTATTGTAGATTCCATTTATCTATTCACGATCTTTTTCACCGAAGCCTAATGTGATTTTGCTTTATCCATAGTTCTCTTTTTAGCTCCCTTATCTCAATTGGTATTACAGTATGTCACCACCCGTTTCCAAAAAAAAAACCCACTCTTCTAGGCATTACCAACTACTGTATTTTCGCTCATGATTGAATATGCCGCTACAAGGAGCTTATCATCTACGATTGTCCACACTATTCGCTTGCTATGATCTCCATCTGATTCATTGTCTGTCTCTATTGCTTCATCGACAATAATATCATCAAGCCCTATTTTAGATGAGAATGGCGGAAATTGAGAATCGAGGACTGCATGAGGTGTTTCTATACCTTTATCCCTGTCAGTTGCATCAACACTATCTCTTCTCAATTCATTTGATTGAATCCTAGTGATGGAAGCGGATTAATTCAATGAGATGGAGCTTGCATGAAATATTGGCTACTCTGCAAATATTTCAGGGGAAGGGTATAAAACGGAGCTCGAGGATCGCCACTCAAAGAATTTGGATAACTTTGGAAATTATGATAATATGATAGTGGGTATGGAAAAGGTTGGAAATTAGGTAGGTGTTGAGTGAGAAATGGAAATTGAGGATGGAAGAGATTAGGACGAACTTAAGAATTTTCTTCACTAGGATTTTCGTCGATATTAGAATTGAACAAATCCCTAAAACAATGACCAGAATTGTATACATTTCTCTCTAAATTTTTGATCTGCAATGGCTTTTTTGTAGTCAAAGATGGATGAAAGAAATGATCTATATATAAGGGGGGAAAACGAGCGTTCATTCTAAAGAATGAACATTGGCAACATTCATTTTTTTATTTTTCCAAACTTTGATTGAAATTTAAAAAAAATAACAAAAAAATAAAAAGTTGTCAATGTTTATTTTTAAATTTTTCCAAGCGATTGATTTAAAAAAAAACAAAACAAAACAAAATAAAAATAAAAAACTTACTGTTGCCCACATTTTGGTGGGCCAGGTTGCATGCCACTAAAGAGAAATCACCGGGCACAAGTTTGTGCCCGATGATTTCTAATACCTTTCAAATATCCCCCTCTCCAATGGGGGATATTTGAGAGGGGAGGATATTTTGAGAAATATTCTCTCCAAATATCTCCCATTGGGGATGCCCTAAGATGACAACCCAGTTTCTAAACCGTGCAATTTTAGGTAAAAATAATTTTCACTTGTAAAGCAATCCAAGAAAGACAAAGGTTGTAATTCTAATATTGTCATTCAAAAACGCCAATAATAATCTGAATTTATATTCCAGGTTACTGCAATTGCTCTTCCTCTATCCTCATTTCTTTTCTTCCTTTTCAGAAATTTTATATTACTTATGGTCATAGGGCATCGAAAAGTTTGTCCAAGATTATCATGAAAACTTAAACAAGTGCTAGAATCAACAACATATGAATTACCTCCTTTTGCTCGAGTCGTTTGTCCAACTCCTGAAGCTCCTTATCAAGTTGACGTTGGAGCATGGTGTGGTCCCTCTCCTGTTCTTCTTCTTCTTCCGCTTCACCTGTAACATTTTGTGGTAAATTTTAAATAGAGATTTTAAATATGGCAGACACATACAAGAAAAAAACACATTTTGATACAAAACTTAACATTCTTCACTACTATGACATTCACTACATCATCATGTTAGTTATGTTCCATGCAACACATGAACATGGACAAACTAAAATTGTTGGATCTCATAGTATATATGTTATTAAGAGCCTAAGACTTAGACGAGAGCATACATATACTTACTGGAATCATCAAAACTTCTTGCATCGCAACTTGGGCCTGCCTCATCCAAAGTGGGAAATTCCATCATAAGATTTTTGCAAGGACGAGAAAAGCTTTGAGCCCGTATCAAATCCGCTTCCAACTCTTGAATTTTTGAAGCATAACCTTTCAGAAGATCTATTTCCTGCTCAATATTTAACAAGTATCAAATACAAGCACATTAACAAGTGTCTTAAAATATCATCACAAAGTTGAACTTGCCCCAACCTTATCGTTTTCGGTATCATCAATTTCATCCCAAGACTTTCCATTGCGAGCTAATTCAATCTTCAAAATTAGTTTATCCTTTTCTAGCTGACCAAATTAAAGAGTTCTCTTCAGAAACAAAAAATAAAGAGGAAAATACACATTCCATAAGGAGTTAACAAACACCTTAACAGTGGTGATATCCTAAAGCAGTGATTAGATGCTCAGAACTTTAACACACTATGTATAGTACATAAGATAAAATGTGTCGCAATTGCAATCATATCATCATAGTTTCTCAGAATTTTCAAAAGAGCGTACAATTAATGTAGTAAGCTAGATTAAACATACACTTACCTGAGCATCAAAGGCACATTGCTTTAAGTGGTCACAAGAAACTTGTCGATCCTTCAACTCCTGGCGGAGTTCTGCATTGCTTGCCTCAAGCAATGATATTCTGTGACGAAGAACCTGAAGGTACAATCATCAGCACAGATATATTTCTGTGAAGCATGCAAGACAATACCTGAAGTTCCTCCAAAGATGCACCTCCACCACGACCAAAAACCAATTCGGCTTGTAATTGCTCCAATTGGCTACGCATTCTTTGCATTTCAGCAGCAACTGGATCACGGTTTATCTGCAATTAAAAGATCTAGTAAGATCCATTCATGTGGTGTTCTAATTTGTTAAATCCACTATCCTTCATAAGTAAAGTACCATTGCTTTGTTCTGGATATTCCTTGCACGATTGGCATATTTAAGAGTATTAATAGTCTCTTCTGCATTGGAGTCGGCAGGGCTAATACAAGCTAGCCACAATCAAACATACATCAAGTCAAACAAAGAAAATAGGAAAATGCAGTATCAAAAATGACTATCTAATTGTAATTAATACCTATCATCACTGTTTTGCTATTGCCACCAAGAGAGTCCTGAAAAAGAGCTACATCATGTCAGGATGCATGTATCTTGTGTATGTGAGGATTAGATATCTTATGTTAACTTGGAAGATGGAATGCCCTTGATTTCTAGGGATAAGTAAAGTAGACTCATCAGCATGTTGGGATTTATCTAAATATGCTAGTGGTGATATACTCAAGGCTAAGGCATGAACACTGATATCATTGGCCTAGTAGTAAAAATAAGAAAGTTGAAGAGGGAAAGCTTCATACTTGCAAAAGACGAGTTAACTTGCTATCACGATAAGGGACATGTCCTCCTTCTTTTCTCTTTTTTTCATCCCCAAGTGCACTGATCACGTTGCCAAGAGCCAGCAAACCCCTATTTATATGTATGCCTGTACATTATATGGTGCATTAGTCACTGAACATTGTGTTTTTAAATTAGATAGCATACTTCACCTTCTTTAAGTCTAAGTCCATCAGCCCCAGTTCGTTTGGCACGTTCAGATCCAGCAAGATCCACTAAGTGAAACTTTCCAAGTAATATGTCATCACCAGCTACTTCATTGTGAGCCATTCCATTACATTCATTACTAACTTTCTTTTGTTCCATGTATATTGTGAAAATGGCATGTGAACGACTACATGAGAGAATAGATAAGAAAAATCCAATTAACACTGATAAGATTAATGTGTGACCAATATGAGCAATAGAAGACATCAATGCATCCATGATCCATGAATCATGTTCATTAATTGCCTAGAGAAACCAATTATCAAGATACAATATGCCAATCAACTTTAAAAGGTCAAATAAAGAGCCTACTAGCTAACTATGCATAAGCTAATATAATGTTGTTTTGTTGCAAATTTCTTGCACCAAGTAACATGACTTTCCAGGATAAAATAGCATGATAATTTTAATGCATTAATCAACATTTATTAGCCTTATTACAAATTTGTTGGGTTCTAAAGGATTATTATACAAATCAATGAAGCTGTAGTTGACTAGATTTATCAAGTAACACCAATTACTTGCTGATTGACAGCATGTAGATTCATCATCTTTCACTATGGACTATAGTATATGGCTTCAAAAATAAATTTAAAAAAAAAAATTCATTTTGACCAAGTTGTGAATAGATAGCAACAGAAATATAAATAATGTTACAAGCTAATTAGTATACCTAAATAGATATACTGACTACATAAACTATGTTAAACCTTCCTACCTCAGCACAGGGGATTTCTTATCACAAATCATTAGTAAAATATTAAGGGACCAAACATGACATTACATTGACAATACTTGGATATTAGGCTATTAGCTATATGATGAATTCTAACCTTGACTGACTATTCATGTTTGTACTTGCAGTTGCGCGAGCAATTGATCCACGAGTCAGATATGATGCCATTTCTTCCTTTGATCTCACTTCTGCTTCAGTAACACCTGCAAGGGCAATCCCACCACTAGCTGTCTCTCTGATTTGGATGGGAGCTCTAGAAGTTGGCCTTGCTACAACTGCGCTCTCAGTTTTTGTAGTAGCATGAGATTGAGGATCTAACAAGTCGAAAACTTCCTCCTTAAAAATCTGCCAAGATACAATTTTAAGTAAGTCCTATCAAACAAATAAATTATAGAAAGAAAGCTTAAATAAGAAAATAGTTTCGAGTGAGAGATTCAAATGTGAAAAAAGATCATAATATCACAAATCCACAATTAATAAGTTAAAGAGAGAATTCTACATAACAAAAAAAAAAAGACAGACTGGACCTGCATACCTCAATAAAGGAAACTCGAATTAAAAATTCAGTAGTGGCTTTCATAGCATCAACTTTCCTGAAAATTGTCTCCATTACTTCTGGTATAATACCGCCACAATTACCTTCGCCAGTATAATTCGTCCCCATTGTGTAAGTCTTACCAGAGCCTGTCTATAAATGAGACAAACAGTATTATATATCTCAAAAAAAAGAAAACAAAGTAAATTAAAATTATTATAATAACAAAATGATGAAGTACCTGCCCATATGCAAGGACGGTGGCATTGTATCCGTGGAAGAGTCCTTCTATTAAAGGAAGAACACATTCTTTGAAAATGGAGGAATATGGAGATCCTGAACTCCCATAAACATGATCAAAGGTAAATCCATGAGAACCAATTTGAACCTGCAAATTTGAAATTCACAATTAGTGAAGCTGCCATAAACATAAGCATTTAAGCTGCGTCTGAAAGAGATCAGGGCCTACTCGGATGATGAAATAGAATTTCACGAGGGTATCAGCTAGAACCACTTCTTATAGGACTAGAAGGAAAATCACCAAAAGCAATGGCTACCATCATGAATAGCCTAAACGGCTAATGAGATCGGACAACAAAGCATCAAAACAGTAATTTTATTTTCGCCCGAATCAGAAGATACCGACCTGTGGCTCCCCAGGAACAACAGTGACGCAATCGGTGCAGCCCACGAGGAGCTCTGTGGTGATGAGCGGCCGGATATTGACGGCCACCTTCACACACTCCTTCTGCGACGCCTTGGCCTCCTCCTGGCACTCCATCAGAGAGAGATACGACTTCCGAAGACGAGGCAAGCGCCGGAGCGAAAGGGGGCCGATCGAGAGGAATGGGCTTGGGATCAAGGGGAGGACCTAGGGCCTTCGGCGATTCGGCCTTGAGTCTTCTTCTCAGCGTCTGATTACGGAGGACCATGGAAATGGAAGGACGCCCGCTCGACAAATTTGAAAAATAGGGCGTCACGTGAGACCAGACCCAGATCGGGACCGTTGGCACGTGACATGTCGGGCTCTATTTATTCCGCCGGGTTGGAACGAGGTGAAATGATGAGATCACCTCTATTAAAAGAAAAGTTTTTCTGTTTCGACCCTGGAATTCAAATTCAAAATATGATTAAAATTAAAGTTAAATATTCGATTAATTTGGTATATAAAATAATTAAATTAATTAAAAATTAATTTAATGTTGGTCAATTGAATCGAATCGAATCAAATCAAATCAAAATTTTGTTAAAATCGAATTAAATTAAAAATAAATTATATCGATTAACATAGAGTTAATCGAATTTATTTTAAAAAATAATTAAAAATTATATAAAATTAATACAAAATTAATCGAATTAATCAAATATTTATCCCTACTTAAAATTATTATAAAATCCTTTATGCATATTTTAAATTATGGAAGACTAAACAAAATAAAAATAAATTAGTTTATAATATTTCTTTGTTATGAATTACAAAAATATTAATTTAATCGTATTATTTACTGATATATATAAAACATTATCGAATAAATAGATATTATTAAATATTTTAGATATTTGGAATCCTTTTAATATATTAATATTATTAATGGTCGTTATTCAAAAGAAGGGCAATTACATTATAGTTTCACATAAAACAAAGTTAAAAATAAACATAATAACTCACCTGGATTAACAAATTAAAAGAGAACAAATAGAAACTATATTATAAAAAAAATTATCTAAAAATATATTTATTTTAAAATTATTATAACAATTATGGACATAATTAATATAATATAGAAATTGTAAAACCCTGTAAGAGAAACTCGTTCATAGCATAGCAAGAGAAAGAGAGCTTTGGTAAATGTGACACTAGGATTGATGTGTGATAATGCAAATAATATACGTACCCGAAGTTAGTCTTGAAATCAAGAAGATTGATTGATGTAGTGGTTAAAGTTAAAAAAAAATTAATACTCGTGATTAGTATGATTGTATGACTTGGCCGAATAGTTTAATTGATTGGACTTTTTATCGGATCAGATCCCAAGTCCCCAACTCGATAGAATTTCAAACCGTCTTAATTCAATTTAGAACCGAATTCTCTCGGTATGATCGAATATACTACACGTACTGCTTGACTGGATTCCTTGTCTGAGTGAATGTCAAGCCCTCGAGATGGTCAACATTCCTTAGCCGACCCGATCTCCTCCGAGAATAAGGTCCTATTGGACATTAAAAGGGACTCGATCGACCTACCATCAAAGCATATTAATGGCTCATTAGCCCAATGACTTAATATTTCTTTTTGGTATTTTGTGTAATCGTTGTTGGAGAATCAAAGAAATATTTCCTATATAATTCGTACGGTGAAAACTTCTATCATACAAAGCACAAAAATGATGGGTCCATTTTAGAAAAGTTGTCAAAATAATTGATCCTTTTTTGGAAATGCATCGATGTTCATGTACAAAGGAAAACTAGCACTATATAAAGGATCTCATTCTAAGGACGCAATACGCAAGACTACAAACTTAGAGTGCACTGTTCATTTATATTGTTCATCACATTCCATTTTCTCCCTACCACATAACTTGAGCGTCGGAGTGCTTGTGTCGGGGACCCCTCCCTGGCACGATTGCTGATGTTTTCTTCCCTTTACATTCCTTTTTGACACACAAGACCGCTCGGGGTCATCTTCCTCTAGCTCGAAGCTTTCGCACAATCAACATTAAAGTCACTCAACCAACGCATCATCTTTCTCGATTTCAGACAAGATCAATGTTCGGCACTTGAATATATATAATTTTAATACCCTACACAATTACCTAGAGCGACGATGGGCAACAACCTACGTGGCCACTATAGGTCCGGGTAGACCGGCTAGAAGGGGGGTTGAATAGTCTGAAAAAATAAATCAAAACATTTCTCGTTCTTTGGACTCGGGAGTTGGAATGGTAGAGGAAGAAGAGTTGGACTCCTTTGGACTCGGGAGTTGGGATAGTCCAAATCCATAACGCGAATTCTCCCTTGAACTTCGACGAGTAGATGCTCGATCCGGCCATCGTCTCGGTGCTTCAGTCAGTGGTTAGTCCTTCTAAGATGTTCTAGTTCTAATACCACTTGTTGACGCAGTGGGGTTGGCAAGAGGAGGTGAATTGCATATAAAATTAAAACTAACCTCTTCTCGTCCTTTGGACTTGATTAGTAGTACAATAATAATAATAAAACTGAACTAAACAACTTAAAAGAAAAAATGTAAGAATGTCAGAAATAACTTGGTTACAGTTTAGATAGTTGTTAATCCAAGACATTGAAAAGCACTAGTAGATCTCCTTCGTTGCAGGTGGAGAAGCCTCTTACAAATGTTGACAGCTCAAGAAATATACTAGAAAAGAGTACAAGAGTTGTAGTTACAGTTGTTGCTTCTTTCCTAGCTCTAGGAGCCTTTTTATAGCTCCTAAAAAATCTTATTTGACGGTGAAAGACACCTTCAAATTTTATCCGTACGAAGGTGCCTTCCATGGCTAGAAGGCACCTTTTAAGTGGCAGATTAGCTCCTTAGTAGCTGATCTCTTCACTTGGGTGATTCTCCGACTAACTGGAGTTGAGCTTACCCGAACCCAACTCTGACCTTCTTCTCGAGCAGACTTCCTTCTCGGCTCCTCGTCCATTGAACGTCACATACGTTCTTTTCATCCACCGGTCTACTCTTTCGCAGCATCTCATCCCTCGGATGCACAAAGCTCGTCAGCTCCTTTCCAATGTCACCCTTCTCGCTAGCTGCGTTTTCCGCTCAACTTCTTGTATTCCTAAGCTCCTGCACACTTAGACACAAAGATCAAATACTACAAGACTTAACTGAACTTGGTTGACCACATCAAAACTATCTCATGGTACTTACACCACCAACAACTAATCCCAATGTGGGAGGCTTTGGTTAGTGAGATGCAAAAGTAGTGCTTCAAGACCCATTACGGGTCCAACGTTTATTCTTGTTTGCATTTGTTATTTTGGTACAAGTTTTTTTTGTTCTTAAAAAAAGGTAGATTCACTACTTTAACAACCCCCTAATGTCGGCCCCATAGATATGGAAGGAGGTAAATACAGATACACAGACATTCGGTACATGGTGGGGTAAATCCAGGTTGTCAGTTCTTAAAAATTGACCCCTGACCATTACACTAGAGATGTCATGTGTCTGTCATCTACAGTACGCTCTTGGTTTTTTTTTGTTCTTAAAAAGAAACCGTTTGAAAAGGTTTAATTATAAGAAATGAATTTCTAGGTGCGGGGATTTCTTAACGTCAAGTTGGTAATGTAGGACCGTTGGGCCGGCTAGAGGGGTTGGTAAATAACCTGTCAATTAAAAACAAACAACCCTTCCTCGAACGATTAAGCTAACACTTGTAAAATGAATTAAGCAGATAAATAAAAGCATAAAAATAAAAACGAGGCACCAGATGTTTACTTGGTTACAACCGATGTGGTTGTTAATCCAAGGAAGATTAAGCTCAAAAACTCCTTCAGGCGGAGAAGCCTCTTACAGCGTTTAGGCACAGAAAAGAGAAGCTTAACTACAACTTAAAGCATACAAGTGTTTGGAATAGAATGATCGTGATTGTTGAAAAGCTTCTGGACCAAGGCTATATTTATAGCCTTGGTCGGGGCGCCTGGATGGGTTCCGGGCGCCCTGGGGGGGATAAAATTTATCCCCCAACGGTTGGATCGAGTCAAAGCTCGATCCGTTGAAAAAGTCCTTCCGGGCGCCCGGAAGGCTCCGGGGTTCCGGGCGCCCGAGCCAAAAGTCAACCCAGTTGACTTTTGGTCCGTGCTCTTCTCTGGTTCAGCTCGCCTCGGTTCTTTTTCTCCGGCTCCGCTTGCTTGGGTGATCTCGACATCCGGAATAGGGCTCACCCAACCCATCTTCCGGTCTTCTCGAGCGTGCTTCCTCCGGCGTCCCTCGGAATTACTGCGTGTCCCTTCTCGTCCACCAACAGTACTCATCCGCAGACTTGTCCCTCGGTCGCACCCCGTGCCGACCTTCGCTCTAGCGTCTCTTGCTCCCGAGCAATCTTCCGCTCCGGCCCTCGGAACCACGCGCACTTCCTTCTCGTCCCCGTGTACTCTTCCGAACACCCCTTCCCGCGCCGTCCTTCTCGCTAGTCGCGTCTTCCGCCGAGTACATGTGCTCCTAAGCTCCCGCACACTTAGACACAAGGTTAGAAACATAGACCTAACTTGTTGATCACACCAAAACAACATTGGGGTTCCAACAATCTCCCCTTTTGGTGTGATCAACCCAAGTTAAGCTAGGGTCAACAATAGATATGAAATTAAACAGTTTATTGCAATAACATGCAACATGATAGAAAAAATTAAATTTCAAACATTCCAAATTTTAATTTTCAATTTTTTCTAACTCCCCCTAGACTTATACTTTCCCTTCTCCCCCTTTGATCACAATAAAAATGGGGTACAAACGAAATCTAAGGGTTGACATTAAAAAAATTTTGAAACTATATTTCAATAATTTTCAGGGAAATATTTCTAAGTCAAGACAAATTTCTAAATCATTCGACATCAAGATTAAGAAGTTTCTAAACAGAAAGCTTTATGCAAGAAAATTTCAGAGAATAACATAAAGAGAAATTTTCTATGCATTTATTTATTTATATATTTTATGCTTTAATCAGAAGGTTTAAATTTCCATTTTAATTTATCAGAAATTCTTAAGTCACACTTTTTCAGATTTAAGGCAAAAAATATTAAACATGCAACAATTTGTATCATGTTAATTTCTATTATTTTTTGAATTTCAAGTTCACAAAAATATTTCAATAGCATAGATTCTAACTTGATAAAATTTTTCGACGCTATAAAAAATTCTTTCGACAATGTGCAAAATTCGTTTGAAAAAATATTTTGTAATTTGCAAGAATTTTTTAATAAAAATTCTAATTTGCAGGAATTTATTAATAATAGATTTCTTAATCCGAAACACTTTTTCGATGACTCATTTTCTAATTCATAGAACTTTTTCAATAAAGTAATTTGTACTTCCAAATTTTTAGGACCAGAAAAAGTTTTCGATAATATTTCTAAGTTGCATAATTCTTTCGAAAAACTTCTTTGTGATTCACAAAAGTTTTTTAGCAAAGTTTTCAACTTGCAAAATTCTTTTATTAAGATATTTTAAAATTCGAAGAACTCTTTCGATAATATTTCGAATTTGCAGGATAAGTTTGACAATTGATTTTCTAATATAAAAAACTCTTTCGATGATTCGGAAAAATTTTCAGGCAATTCTTCGATTGAATCATTCAATTGATCAGAGGTTCGAGTCCATACCTGACTTACCTTGTCAGTAATTGATTCTCCCCCTATCGAGTTGCTTTCTTCCGAAGATTCTCCCCCTTCATCGATCTCGAGATGTACTTCGGCTATTGTAGTACTTACCTCGATTTCGGACTCTTATGTCGGTGGCTCGGTGTCTATTGAGGTGTCAACTTCTGAAGGTTCTTCGTAGAGCTACAAGAACTTTTCCCAAAGTTCTTTTGCGCTTTCATAATCTGCGACCTTTTTGAAATCTTCCTTTGGTATTACATTCAGAAGATAATATTTTGCTCGCCCATTTGCCATAGACTCCTCACGTTGCTTTTCGTTCCAGAGGCGTAGATCGAGTCCTTCTCCGTTCGTGTTCTTTGGTTCTTCATAACCAAATTTCATTATTAAAGAAATATCAGAATCTGAGTTAAGGTATACCTCCATGTTTTGTTTCCAGATGGAAAACTCCCCCTCGAATGCAGGTGGGTAGTCGCTAGCTCCGGCCATCGTTTTGTTACTTCAGACGACGGTTAGTCCTTCTGAGGCGTACTCGGCTCTGATACCACTTGTAGGACCGTTGGGCCGGCTAGAGGGGTTGGTAAATAACCTGTCAATTAAAAACAAACAACCCTTCCTCGAACGATTAAGCTAACACTTGTAAAATGAATTAAGCAGATAAATAAAAGCATAAAAATAAAAACGAGGCACCAGATGTTTACTTGGTTACAACCGATGTGGTTGTTAATCCAAGGAAGATTAAGCTCAAAAACTCCTTCAGGCGGAGAAGCCTCTTACAGCGTTTAGGCACAGAAAAGAGAAGCTTAACTACAACTTAAAGCATACAAGTGTTTGGAATAGAATGATCGTGATTGTTGAAAAGCTTCTGGACCAAGGCTATATTTATAGCCTTGGTCGGGGCGCCTGGATGGGTTCCGGGCGCCCTGGGGGGGATAAAATTTATCCCCCAACGGTTGGATCGAGTCAAAGCTCGATCCTGTGAAAAAGTCCCTTCCGGGCGCCCCGGATGGTTCCGGGCGCCCCGGACAGCTCCGGGCGCCCCGGATAGTTCCGGGCGCCCCGGAGCCAAAAGTCAACCCAGTTGACTTTTGGTCCGTGCTCTCTTCTCTGGTTCAGCTCGCCTCTGGTCCGGGTCTTTCTGCTCCGGCTCCGCTTGCTTGGGTGATCTCTGACATCCGGAATAGGGCTCACCCGAACCCATCTTCCGGTCTTCTCGAGCGTGCTTCCCTCCGGCTTCTCGTCCCTCGGAATTACCGCGTGTCCCTTCTCGTCCACCAGCGTACTCATCCGCAGACTTCGTCCCTCGGTCGCACCCCGTGCCGACCTTCGCGCTAGCTGCGTCTCTTGCTCCCCGAGCAATCTTCCGCTCCGGCTTTCGTACCTCGGAACCACCGCGCGCACTTCCTTCTCGTCCGCCGGTGTACTCTTCCGCAGCACCTCGTCCCTCGGACGCACAGCGTGCCGTCCTTCTCGCTAGCTGCGTCTTCCGCTCGAGTACCTGTGCTCCTAAGCTCCTGCACACTTAGACACAAGGTTAGAAACAACGCAGGACCTAACTTAACTTGTTGATCACACCAAAACAAACTTGGGGTTCCAACAGGTAAAATGTGTCAAATTTGTGTGTGTGTGGATCAATAAAAAATCTCCAAACCCTTTTTATTGCTTTGTTTATACTTTTTTCGTTTTGTGGGATGCCGAGAATTCATTACTTGTATCCTATTCTTTGTAATAGATATACAAACAAAGAGAATACAAGGGAAGGATGTCAAACTATAACTCTTTTGTTTAGATTGACAGGAAGTTGTGGACAAACAAAAAGAGAGAAAAGATTATAGGGGAATAATTGATTGAGCAAATAGAACTTCTTCTATTAACTTAAACTTATAACTTAGAGAAATTATTCAAACAAATTTAAATTTCAAATTATATTATAGAGTAAGTTCCATTAGTAGTTTACTATGATAAATGAGATTGAGAAATGAGAACAAATTGTTTATTTATTGAAATAAAAACATTTCATAATTTTTTGGTTTGAATTTTATGGTATTTTATACATCATATGCGAAAAAGTCATGTCTTTCTATTAAAGACAAAAGTTGAGAAAAAGATTCTATCATATATTAAAATAATATTTTAAATTTCCACAAAAGATAATTTTTTATTTTAATACTTATTCCTAGTTAGTTAACAATTATAATGCTTAGATTCATATGTTTAATTCTGATAGTTAAGGTCAAATGATCATTCATCAATTTTTTTTTATTTTCATTAGATAGGAGGTATTTCTATGATCAAATGGCAATAGAATTTTGTATTTTCCAACGAGAAGATAGAATATAGGTGTGAGTCAAGTAAATCAATAGATAGTGTTGATAATACTAGACATACAGATATAAAAAAATTCCTAGTTGGAATCGTATTAATAATTATAGTTTTAATAATGTTGATTATTTTATTAATATCAGGAATATTTAGAGGTTCATCTTTGATGACATTTTTTTGTTAGGGATAGTAATGGTGATCATTACTCTATAATTTTTTATATTACAATACCAACCAAGTTTTATCCTACTAGATAAGGTCGACTATATGAATCCTTTTATGTCATTGAACTCTATCTTCTACTATATCATCATCTATATTTAAATAAATTTTATTTTATTTTATTATTGCTAACCAAGTCTTTTTTGGTCTTCCTCTTCCTCGTTTGATATGTGTATTTGTCATAGTTTCAATAACCTAATTGGAGTATTTATTGGTCTTCTAAGTACATATTCATACCATCTTAAATGTGTCTCTCAGAATTTTCTTTCAATAGATGTAACTCTGACTTTCTTTCTAATGCTCTCATTTCTTATTTTGTCCATTCTCGTATGTTCACACATCTACCTTAACATCCTCATTTCTACAACTCTCATCTTCTACTCATGTGGTAAAGTTATAGCCCAATATTTAGTTCCATATAACATAGCAAGTCTATTTACGGTTTTATATAACTTTCTTATACGTTTTAAAGGTATTTTACAGTCACATAAAACATCTGACATACTTCTCCATTTCAATCATTCTGCTTATATCCTATGTAAGACATCACTCTCAATCTTTCCATCGTTTTACAAAAATGATCCTAAATATTTAAAGCTTTTTGTTCCAGATAACTCGTCATCTCCTATCTGAATAATTGTCCGATTACATCTAATATTGTTAAACTCAAATTCTATATATTCTGTCTTTATTCTATAAACCTAAAACATTTCCCTTCTAGTATTTTATAAGATTGACAATGATAGTTCCTTTATGAGTGAACTACAAATTATTGTTTCTAGTTATTTGAATAGGGGGTCTAAGTCTAAGAAAATGAAATCATTCATCTAATGATACTGAATTCAATTGGGAAAAGGAAGGACATTATTAGTAGCATTGATAGTTATTTTTGTTTTAAAGTCAATATTAATAGTTCTATTTTGTGTAGTACCAACAATTACAGTAAAAGTTATATCACCAACATGATACGGGCTGATGCTTGTTTCAAATTAGCGTTGGTACTGGTTTGTAGAAACCAACATTATCTTAGTGTTGGTTTATACAAATCAACACCACCTTACATGTATTAGAGAGAAAAGAGTTGGTTGCATGCAAGAGAGAGAGAGTTGCATGCTGATGTGAGGAAAAAAAAATCAATTTTAGTCACGTCAGATCATCCAAGTTAGATATTATCCACTGTTTCTTACGTTAGAATATGCAGAGTATCATTCTTATGTGTCTAATATATATATAATATTTATGAATAAAATTATAAATTATTTATAAACAATGTTTATGAACAAGTGAACTATTTTCGTTAATAAAATTATTATCATGATAAAGAAATAAATAAAATAAAGAAACAAATTTATATTATAAACTCACTAACTAATTAAACAAATTTAAAATTATAAATTTTTCAACAATTAAACTCAAACTAATAAAAAAAAAAATCAAATTTGAATATATATATTTTTTCAACCGCTTGAATTTATTTTAGATTCGGCCTAATTTAACTTAATTATTTTATCAAACAAAGCTTTAAAATATTCATGTATGATGTTTTATAGCACCCATAGGTTGGTATAGTTAGTACATGCATTAGTAGTTGCTTTAATAAATTTTGATAAAAAAAATATCTCATTAGGTGTCTGACCTTTCCTATGCAAAAGGTCGTTGCACTAGGACAAAGTTCCCCATTATTTACCCCTTCCAAAAAGTATATATATATATATGCAACAATTTTTATCTTTTTCTTTTTAAATTAAAATAAAATTCTATCTTCTATTTTCTTTAATTGCATGCAACAATTTAGCACCACAACTTAAATATACCTGCCACCATTGTGGTATATTTTTAAAGACCAACACCAAGGATATTAGGTATTAGTCTTTGAGATCAACACCACCTCCATAGCAGTGGCTAGTGTGTGTATATATATATACACAATACAAAAGTGTTGCATTAAATAAAATGATATCAGTTAAAATATCCAAGTCAATTTTCCTAAACATTGAATATATCTTAAATTTTAAATAAATTTTTTTTTCATCAATTATTCTATTTATTCCCTAAATTAAGATTTCATAAATAATATTTTTCTAAATTTAAGGAATGTAATTCATTTTTTAAACATTCAAATATCATTTAATTTAGGATATTTTATTCCCTAAATTAAGATTTCATAAATTATATTTTTCTAAATTTAGGGAATGTAATTCATTTTTAAATATTAAAATATTATTTAATTTAGGAAAGAGAAAAAATTAAGAGAAAAAATTGACTAATAAAAAAAAATAGAACGATCGAGTTATAAAAAAATATATTATATAGGAAGAGAGAAAAAATAATAAAAAAAGTGGAAGAAAAATTAAAATAATAAAAATTTTAAGATAATTGATGTAATGTACAGTAAAAAAAAATGATGATCTAAATTTAATAAAGTGGATGGTTTAGATATTATAAGAAAATTGGTGTGAATTTCATTTTTAAAATATTAAAATAATATCTTATATTTAAAAAATATCTTTATTCTAATACTATTATAATATTATTATAACATGCACATGATAGCGGCTATAACATATAAATTTTAACAGCTGCAACATAACTCAACTTAATACAAATTAGTACATCATTATTATATTAAAATATTTTAAGCTTGTTAAAATGATTCAAAATCAAAATTATTTCAACTTGAATAGAATCACTTTAAAATTATTATAATAGTTATATAGTAGTCATTACAAAGTATAACATTTATATATATAATTGCTAACGATTATTATATAGTTGGTAACTTGGTATAGATATATAATAGCTTTAAATTAATTTTAATTAAGGTAAAATAATTTTAATTACGTTTATTTATTTATTTTGACAAAATTAAAATAAAAAGATTTTGATATAAAAGTGCTCAACACATAATATTTTTAATAAAATAAAAAAAAAATATTGACACAGTAGATATTTTTAGCATGAGAAATATATTAGGTTATTATTTTAACTTTTAATTTTTTTAAAAAAGACGATTCTGATAATTAGTGACACTCTTTTATTTCTTTTCCTTTATTTAACTCATGAAAAATTTATAATTTCATTTTCAGAATATATAAATTAAAATTTAGAAATGGGAAAAGTCACAGAATATATAATCATTATACATTTTCAGCTCGAGGTACTTTAGATTAAAAAACATGTGAGGGGCTAAATGAAATTTGTCGCCAAATAGCTATTGAGTTCGCCCTAACCCCCTTCCCGCAATATCGACGCGTCGCTGTTTCTCCGTCCTCTACCTCACTCTGCTCCTTTCCCCCTAAACTTCTCCTCTCCCTCTTCGATCTCTTTGGTCTCAGGTAAAGAAACAGCAGATCGGTCGACTTTGGATCACAACTCTTCGACGATCAGTTACTGGAGGTTTTCACAGAAACAAGTATAGCCAATTTCAGGTTGTCATTTCGCAGCTCCTTGAGTTTTTTTTTTTCTTCCTGTTACTTTGTAATTCGTTGATTGTTAGAAGAGGAATGATCTCATTTCGGAGTGTTTTACATTTATTAATTTTTTTGTTTTGTATGATGATGCCCTTTGGCATAGCTTGACAATCTCTTTACAATTCCGAGAAAAAAGGCTTGATAGTGACCCAATTTCCAATTTTGATGAAGAGCTTGTTGTGGTTCTTGTAGACGTGTGATACCAGCAGAGTAATTAACTACATTGAGAAGACAGATATTAGCATTGCGATGGCTGCAAAAGTTGATCCAACAAATACTGAACCACGCCGAGCACAAACTAGTGGAACTATGCCCACTTCGTCTACTGTTTCAGCAAGCAGTCCTAAGGTTTCCTTTTTTGGTGCAAAATCTGGATTTGTGATACCAAAAAATAAACACTCTGGTTCATTGGTTCCTATCTTTCGAGCTGGGGGAAAATCAGATGGTAGTTCTGCTAAAGAAGAAACAGCCAAATCAGTTCAAAGAAAAACCAAATGGGGTCCTGATCCTACACTGGATGCCGCCGTCAGAAAAGGAAGGGTGCTAGCATATCAGGTATGGTGTGACTGAGATAATTGATTGTAACCCTTAGTTGCTTGATTTTAACTTTTTGATTTTTGTTTTTTTCATCCTTATTGTGAAAATATTAGAAATTTTACTATTATATATCTCTATTTGGTTTAAAGTGATACCAGGCACAGTCTCATGTACATGAGATGCTATTTGAGTCCTGCCACAATGTAAATACATGCAAACATAATGATTCCACATGTCAAAAAAATTCTCAACTATTTCAGCAGGAGACTTTCATTTTCCCTCTAGCTACTAGATGGAAGTTTCTCATAAGAAGCTTCAAATTCCAGGTTACATTAAGTGATATTACTTCCTGAGCAGATTCGTTTGGAGCAAATTACCGAGCAACTGAAATCTGGAGTTCTGGAAACCACAGATGATCAAAGTCCTTCCTCAATAAAGCAAGATTTGGATGATGATTCTGGCAGCCACACCAATGGCAAGGAGGTAGAATACATGATATTGTTTTAAGGAAAATAATTTTGATTATTTCTAAGCATATTTTACTTATTCTCTTCATAGACATGTTCAGGCTATGCTATTAAAAATCTCTCACTATTTTACATGTATACTGATTATTGTGTCCCTGTACCTTTCTAGTTACCTCTCCTGGGAAGTGATAACTACATTCATTACTAATTGGTTTAACCTTCAACATTAATATGCAGTCTTCAAAGATACAACGTTTGAAGTTGGAAAGGCGAGAAGTTATTGGTAATTATCTTCTGTTTCTCAGCTTATTTCTTTCCCATATGCTCTTGTGTCTGAGGAATTGCATTTTCATTGTAAGTGGCCTCTATAAATTTGAAATACTGAATTTATAGGTGAAATTCTTCGGTTGAATCCTTCCTACAAACCTCCATCTGATTACAAACCATTGTTGAAAGAGACTGATATTCCCATTCCTGTAAGTTTATTATATGGTTCTGTCATCTGCTTTCTTTGTTTACCATGCTGCATATTCACTGTTCTAGGCATTTGTGTGGATAGCTTCTGTGTTTTATATGACCAACAATACTTTTATCAACTTGCACCTTTTTCAAAAAGTTGTTTTATGGGGTTAGATTCTTAAATTTAATGTTTTGATTTGCATTTCGTGTAAATATTCTATAAATCCTTTGTAGTATCACTTTTGGATTTTAGTTGGTAAAAGTTATGGTGAACTAGAGGAAGACTTTTAATATAGCAAATTTTGACGGACAAAATAATATTGGGTTAGCCTTGTTGTGGACAATCTTTAAACCCCTCAAACATAAAATTTTGCATGGTGCCAAGAGTGCCTATTATTAGTGGTGTCAATGGGTTGTGCCTCGGCTGGGCATGACACAAGCCCGTTAGGCTTGTTTGCTTTTTGTGTTGTGCCATTGTGCCATTTCCCCGGACCCTGGGCCAATTTGAACATCAACTCCTTTCCAGGGATCCCAACCCATTCAATGAGTGGAGTTTGTTGGATCTTCCATGGACACAGATACAAAATAGGTTGAGATCCTTACTTGCAAATCCTAGAGCATCTAACATTTTCAGCCTCAGAGCTAGAGAGTCGTGGTTATCCAATACCAAAACCATGGCCTTCCATTATATCTTAATATAAATTTTAAAAATTATTAATTGTCTATATGATAAAAAATACTCTTCTAAATAAATGCATTAGTAAAAATTTTAAATTAATATCCTACCTCGACACAAAGAGTTACGCTATCAGGGTACTGGTATGCTTACAACGTTGATGGTGACCTCGTGAGGAATTAGGGAGATTATTATACAACAACAACAACAACAACAATCAAGCCTTTTCCCACTAGGTGGGGTCGGCTGTATGAATCCTTTTACGCCATTGAGCCCTATCTCCTATTATATCATCATCTATATTTAAATAAATTTTATCTTGTTTTATTGTTGCTAACCAAGTCTTTTTTTGTCGTCCTCTTCCTCGTTTGATATGCATGTTTATCAGAGTTTCACATCGTCTAACTGGAGCATTTATTGGTCGTCTAAATAAATTAGGGAGATTATTATAAAATAGATAATATAAAAAGGGTAGTTCGCTGCTCGAACTCTCATCAATGTGGGGTCCTGGATAAGGATCTATTGTACGCGATCTTACTTTGCTTTGCAAGAGATTGTTTTCAAGACTTAAACATGTGACCTAGGTCACATGGCAACAATTTTACCATTGTGCCAAGGCTTCCTTTCATAAAATAGATAATATAATAATAAAAAATAAAGAGATTGGTAAAGATCAGGGATTTAGAGAATGAGAATGAAGAGAATGCAAGCTGTGAGTTGAGAGATTGACAATGAGAATTGTGAATTGTTTATAAGGGGTGGGATTATCTATAGGGAAAGTTTAGAAATTTTTTTTGAGGTAAAATAGTAATTTTAATCTTAATTTGACCCAAATACCCGCAAACTAACTAACCTTTATTTTGAAAATTTGGGAGTCTTCTAGTCAAATCACATTTTTTGACTGTGTAAAGAAGTGGGGCAGTCCTTCTAGACTACGCCCGGTACAGCTTCATGCTGTACTCAGCACGGAACACACGACGTGCAGGCCAAGCAGCAACTGTCCAGTTTGACCCATGGGCTAGGCCTGGCCTGTCCCAGCACGAGCCAGTCTTTGGTGCGCCATGGCAGGCACAACCCATGTCATTCTAGGTCTTGTTGTGGGCTACACGAACCTGTTTGCCACCCCTACCTATTATTACTATTTTAAGATGTACTGGATAATTAAGTTTTCATTTGTTAGAGAATAGCAATTCCGTGATCTGTCTCCATTACTTGTTATCTTTTGTGTTTTTGCATGTTCTTTCTTATGGTGATTGAAGATCAGTGCACATCCAGGATATAATGTTATTCAGCTACTACTGGGGCCTGAAAGCAATACCCAGAAGCGACTAGAAGAAGTATGAATTACGTTATGGTGATTCTTTTGAGCAGTGTTCTAAACATTGATATAATATTTGCTATCTTTTTATCTTTTTTCCTTTTCTTTTGTGCACCACAGGAGACAGGAACTAAAATACGAGTTTATGGAACAAAAAAAGACACAAGAGATAAGGTGATTACAATAATGACATTTTACTAGCAATTGAACTTAATAAATTGGTTTGCTAACCTAGCCATAATATGTTATACTACATATATTTTTTCAGTGTTGATATGGTTCCTTTTTTCCAGGCTATAAAATCTTTAGATTCTTGCTTTTCCTGTGTACCTTTCATAATTTGTTATAGCAACTTAGCTTTGGTATTTGAATTGTCTGTGCATCTTTATTTTGATTCGTAGTTTGATATTTTAGCAGTCATCCATGCTACTCTGCTATCTTCTCTAGTTTTGTGATTGGCATGGCAGGGTCCCCTCGGGACGGTCTAGTGGCTAGCGCATGAGGTACTGTCATCAGGTCTGAGATTCAAATCTCGGCATAGCCGAGGTAAATGCCTCTGTCATGCACTAGTCGTTATTCGAAGGTTAGTAGCCACCCGTGATTTACCTTCTCCGTGTTAGCGGATGGGTTGGCGGGGGTGCGTTGGGGGCGAGCGTAGTCGCCTTTTGCCATCGTGATTGGCATGGCAGATTTTTTCTTTGTTCTTGTCATCCAAAGAATATTCAAAACTTTCTTCTAGTTAATCTTAGTGTGATTTTGGTAGGAAATACTTGTGGAACTAAACCTACAACACCAAATACATAATAACTGTAATACCTTTAAGCTTGAGCATCAATACTATCTATGTTATGTCCAGTTTGTTATATCAGGTAGAGAAGATCCTATAAAAAAAATATAAACTAGATAGGATAAAAGTGAAACAAAGCTTTGGACAGAGTACACTCGCATCAATTCCTTCAATCTTAGATCTAGGCATTGGCAAAGAAGGAAAACAAAGAGAGAAGATGGGGAAGGGATGATTATGTCTCTCAAGTGGTTTCTTCCTAAGAAGTGCATAGTATGCAATAAATTGAAGAAAATGAAAAGGAAAGCACTCCAGGGCCTTGGATCAAAAGATGAATTTACAACTTGACCATTTACTGAAAATAGCAAATTTTGAAAACAATACTTTTCCTAAGAGACGAGGAAGACAATATACTCTTCAAGGTTAAGCAGTGCACATGCAACACGCAAATAGAACATAGTTGATCTTTGAAAAAGAAAGGAGAGGAGGAAAAGAAGAAACAAACACAAATAGATCTGCACTCAGCTTTGGACAGCAGACATAGAAAGTAGAGAAGAAATTAAAAGCCAAGCTAGATAGAGAACCGTAAACAATGGGACACGGAGGAGGCATTGGATGCCCCGCACGGAGAATAAATTAGAGGGAGAGCGAAAATGGACTGGGAAGACTAGTTCTGCTGGTTTAAAATGACAACATTCATGTGTTTAAAGGCAGGATGGCATGAAGACCAGTGAGGAAGCTTTCTGCTTGGAGGAGGAAGAAGAACAGGGACACAAGGAGTGGCAGGATCTCTTGGATCTCTCAGATCTGATCTGATCTGATTTGAGAGCTGTGATCTAAAAGGGGTGAAGAAATAACCTTTATTCACTAATAAGTGGAAGAGAAGAAAGCCATTGCTAAGGCCAAACTGCTAAGAAGGTTCTGATCTGCTGGACCCTAAGATAAGTGAGAGATTTGGAAGTAAAAGAGCTTGGTGTCTTGGGAGGTCACAGCATAAAAGCAGGCTGTTTCTGGAAATAGGTAGCAATGGATGAAGAGCAGTCAGCAGATGTGACCGGTCGGAATAAGAAGGTTCGACCTCTGTAGTCTTGGGATGCAGATTTGGTTGAGAGATGACACATATCTTCAGGCAGAACTATAGAAGCCTGCTTAGAAGCTGGTTTAATGGATTGGTTTAATGATGAAGAGAGAAGACATTGATACCACAGAAGATAAGGAAATTCTACGTTATTTGAACTCAGGTGCAGATCCAAGTAGTTAACACAACTATTTCTATTTTTCTTTTACATGTGATCGATAGAAATATTGAATCTTAACTGTGAGTGTTAATGCCCGACCCATATCTGACATGTGTAGGGAACGGAAAATTAATATGATCTTGTACATAAATATAAATAATACCTGATACTGGTATATACTCATGATAAAACTCCAAAACATAAAATGTCAATGTAGCCATGTTGGACTAAACCCTGAACATCTAACACCTAAGAACTCTAATACCTTTAGAACAACTTTAATTCCCTTCTAAGCGGTGTTCTTTGTTTCTATTCAAGTATATGACAGTTGATCTAGTCTGCCACAGTTCAAACTATACATTCCTTGAAAATTTTGGTGAATTATGATGAGGGATTAAGGTTCAAGTGTACCATTTTTCTAGGGCTGTATTTGTTTCATTTTTTTTAGTTGATAGATGCCGTCTATATGATTTCAGCATGAAGTTACTTATTCTGTCAAAACTGAAGCTCTGGATGCGTATGAGGAGCTGCACGTTAAAATTTCTGCAGACACATACGAGAAAATCGATACAGCAGTTGCCCTACTTGAATTGCTACTCACTCCTGTATCTGTGAGTCTACTGCCTTAATTTTGTTTTGAGCTCTTGTATTTCTTTTTCTGATTTCTTTGTATGATCCATAGGTGCTTATTCTGCACTTTAATTCTTTTTCTAGGGTATTGCTGCAACAAGTTCCTCAAGTTTGACTTCACCCATTAATGGAGACAGTACAAAAACAAACTTGAAAGAAACAGCTTCAAGCTCAATGGTTTTGGGGACGGTTGATGCTAATCAAGGTATCAGACGCCCTCCTATGTTGTTGCCTACACAACCGAATGCACTGCAATATCAACGTTTTGCGGCTCCTTGGCCTCTTGTTGGCGCACCTAATGCCCAACAACAACCAATTTCCGGCTTTATGCCTTCTTTGCCCAACACTAATGCTCATTTTTCTGCACTTCCAATCGGTCCTTTCGGTGCACCATCCATGGCTGTACCTTCTACCCCTCAATTACCTGGAGGCATGCAGCAGAATCAGAATCAACCTCCACACCTACACCATTCAGGCCAGCAGCCTCCACCTTATCTTAATATGCTTACCCACATGCCTCCATTTACTACTCAACCTACTGGAGCATTGCCTGCTCCGACTCAACTGTTATCGTCGCAACCAGTGCCTGCAGTTCCTAGCGCAGCATTTCCTGGTAGGCCTTTGTCTGCATTACCTCCTGCAGGCAACTCCGGATGGTCTCAGGTTGTTCCATTGGTTCAGAGGCCATTGTTGCAACCCCAAGCCCTACCCATGAGGCCTGTAGCGGTTGTTTCTTCACCAGCTGTTGCTCCAGTTCCAAATGCTCCTGCTAGCATTGCCAGTGGGACTATCACTTTACCTTCACCAGTTAGGCATTTGGCAACACAGTTTCCTCCTGCTCCATTTCCTTCGCAACCGGGTGCCAGTTTTACCTCAATCACGCAGGCTGGACCAGTTTCAATACCTTCACCTGTTCCATTCTCTTCAGGTGCACCATTGCCAACTACACCAAGTGCGGCATCCTCATTTATGCCTCCCATGTTACCTCGACCAGTGTCTATGCTGCCAGGACCACCAGCTCCAATGCCACATCAAATTCCTCTTCCATCTGCTCCCGCCCAATCATCAAGACCGGCTCAGCTGCTCGGCTCACCTGCAACACCAGAAACTCAACCACCAGTTGTAGCACCCAGACCTCCGCGTCCAATCTCTGGCGATTTTACATATCAACCTCCTGGTGCGCAAAATCTTGCTCCTTTGGCATCTCCGAGGCCCAATATTCATCATGTCCAACAGATGACTCTTCCAGTCAGTGCTTTGCCTCAGCCTCCATCTTTTAGGCCAGCTTTACACAACTCCATCAACCTTCAAGCCTTCCCTAGCCAAGCAAACCCAACTCAAATTCCAATGCGCCCACCGCCTCCCCCAGTTTCTCCCTTCCCAGTTGATCGGACTATAGCAAGGCCACCTCCAAGCCTTACAGTCCGACCAAATCCAATGGCTCCCAGTTTTCCGCCAGGACCACCCCAACCACCTAATCTTCCAGGCCAATCTGTTCCTTTCGTGCAGACATCTCCGAGCCAGTTGCATCCTCCAAACAGGCCTCATCCTATGATTCCAGTTCAGCAGTTGGGTGGCAAACCGCCTGGTTATGTCGCTGGCATGCCATCAAATGCCGGAGGGAGTCAAATTTATGACCCTTTCTCACCGACAGCGATCTCAACTGCACCCAGAAAAGCAGAGGACAATGCCGTATCCGCAAGGAAACCTGAGGCAGACTCGGAGTACGAGGACCTAATGGCATCAGTTGGTGTGAAGTGATTCCACCTACTGCCGAGCAAAAGACTACCGAGAGGAAGAGCGAAATCTGTTAACCAAAATCGACATCACTGGATGACCTTTGGAATCAAGTGCATTTGGAGAGGTAGATGTTAAGTCTAGGATGAGCACTACTGTTGTTGCAGGCCATTTTTTCAGCGAGACAAGTTTTGTATATTGTTACTAAAATGCTGGCACATAGGTGCTCAAGTAACTGTGTTTCAATTCACAATCGAATAATGATAGAGTTAACTGCTTGTATATCGTGTTGGAACGATATACATTGCTACCAAAGACATCCGGCGCACCATTGCCGAGCGACAAAAGAGGAACGCCAGAAAAGAAGACGTCCCCGTTGAACAGGAAGAGCAACCGGATCAAGGAGCAAGAAGCGTTCGAAGATAGCCCCCACGGGCTGGATCAGCTGGTTAGGTGTCTGTAGCTGTCGTGGGGTCGAAGATCGTCAGTTGCACTCGAGGATAAAATCTTGATTTTTTGTGTCAAAAATTTCTTTGACCCTCAGTCATCTATCTTGGAATCTTGTGGGGCCGGGGTCAGGGGTGCTAGGTGGAGGTTCTACTTTTTTGCCAAGAAGCGTTCGAAGATGCTTCCACGGGCTGGATCAGCTGAAAGGATGTCTGACGCTTCAACGCAAGTTCAGGGGTCGAGGGTCGTCAGTTGCACACGGACATAATATCTGTGGGGCCAGATCTAAGGGACCCTTCCAGCTGATCGAATCCGGCAACTGATCGGCGACTTCTCCGCCATCTCCACGAGCCCCAGAGAAGAACCCGGCGTCTAGAATCAGGAGGATCCACCGCTTTTGAGGTTTGAAGGACCGCCGGGCCATCTGAAGGCGGTGCGATTGGTGATGGACGGTGGCGACCAGGAATCGACGGTGCGATTAGGGTTTCAGATCGCAGCTGCATTCTGTTTCTGGGGTCCGAGGCGAAGATGCGAGAGACCTCGATGGGCCGCTTTATTTAAGCCTGCTTATCAATGGGCCCGATTCGTTGGATGAAATCATGATCGTTAGTTATTTTATGGACGGATGATAATGCCATTCTACCGCTTACTTGCCACGAACCATTATTTTTGGGTCCGTTAGATTTAGGATTAACATCTATGTCCAAACAGCATACATCTTTTTTCCTTCTTCAGTAGCCGTAGGGTTCATTTTTTTACACTTTAGCCACTTATAGAACCTCGGTGAATACTAAAACATGATCCGAGTTAAACAGCGGATCTGAACTGCTAAAGAACTTTGACCGATTGCTTTAAACCCGCGCTCGACCAGTTCGCCGTCATTCCGCATCCGATCAGAGATGGCTGCGATCACCGCCCTCGCCGTTCTGCCGGCTTCTTCCCAGTCCTCTCTCTTCCTCCGCCGCCTCCCCTTCGCACTCTCTGCTAAAGCCTCCTGCTACCCCTCGCCTCGGGCTTGCTCCGCCTCCCGATCCGCCGCCATCTTCTCCCCCATTCCGCGCTCGTCGATTCCCCGACCCTGGACGCGTCTCGCCGCGGCCGAGCCTGACGAAGCAAAAATCGAGGTGGAGGTGGAAATTGATGGAGGAGGAGGCGCCGATGGGTCCGATCGCGGCTCGGATGATGGCGCAGGTGGGGGGAACGGTAAGAGCGGAGGCGGGGATTCCGAGGAGAGCGAAGAGGGGGGAGCGGATAAGGAGAAGGGGGAGAAACCGAGTGGGTTGTTAATGTCGCAGAAGATCACGCTGGCATATGCGGCCCTCGTTGGAGGTAATTTCATCTGATCGTTTTTGTCTAAGAAAGTGTAATCTGCGAAAGTGAATAGTTGTATGCAGGAGCTACATATCCTAAAATCTAGCATATTACAACCAGAATTTCTTTTCGATTTGTTCTATAATAGACTCAGCTTATTAGTGGAACCTCGTCTTCTATTTGCGGCATTTTGTTGTCTTTAAATCTTTCTCGTTCAGTTTTTTCTTGCAGGTGTCCATTGATTTACCAAAATAAATGCTATAGTTTATAAGTCAGATTTACTCTAGCAGTAAAGTATAGTCATGAGATTTGGATCAGTTAATGATTTGGTCCGAGTCCTAGGTCACTATGTCTATCAATATGCAACTATTCCAAACTGATATCAGTTGGTTATTTGAGTTTGTGTGCGTGCATGTTCTTTGTTTCGTTCTCTGCTCTATTGCAATTTGTTTCCATGAATTGTATGAGACTGGTGAGGAGTTTTGTTCCTATTAGGCAGGTTGATTCCCAGTTATAGAGAAATGTAACACTGCAATATTTAAGATACATATAGCATATAACTCGAAAGTTAATTGAGGTGTAAATGCAACCTTGACTATTCTAGCTACATATATATTTTTGGCGCATAGAGCTGCTACATAAAACGAAAAATTGTTACTTGGGTTTTGCTACATAGTATTTTTGTCACTTTGGAAGGTAGTTGCATTTACAATATTCCTAGGGCATCAAATGGGTGAATAAAATTGTCAATGCCGGTTCTGATCGTGGATGAAAAAGATTGAGGGCTATGTTAGGCATGGACAATCAGTGTTCTATTGTCTAAATCTGTATCTGACCCCAAATATTTGGGACAAACATAGCTTGATGATGAGGATGATTAAATGGTGAGAATGAAATAAATGTTCTTCACCTCCTCTAAGTTAGGACTAATCTACTTGATCATGTATATCCTACTTAGTTTAGTTAGTTAGTCAAGATGAATTTTACTGAAACTATGGTCACTAACAAAAAAATTGTGAGCTTTGTCTAAGCTCAATTTCTGTGACAACTAGAGAAAAGAATGGGGACAAAGAGAAGGGGAAAGGAACCTGCTGGCATGTCTATAGATTCTTTCCCAATAAAGTACCTTCTCATATTAATTGCTCTAGGCATTTATCCAGTGTATGACCACATTACATTTGCCTAATGTTGCATAAGTCTTATGTTGCCTGATCAATCCTTAGCTTGTTAAAGTTTAAATCAATAGTGATTTATTTGATCTAGTTGGGACTTAATAAACATATTTTGTTCTCTCTTTCTCGAACATATTGAAGGGGAGCCTTGGCGCAACTGTAAAGTTGTTGCCATGTGACCAAAAGGTCACGGGTTCGAATCCTGAAAATAGCCTCTTGCAAAAAGCAGGGTAAGACTACGTACAATGGATCCTTCCCCGGGATCCCGTATGGCAGGAGCTTTGTGCACCGGGCTGTCCTTTTTTTTTTTTTCTTGAACATATTGTTATGGGTTGAAGAATTTATTTCTTTGCCTTTTTACCAGAAAACTTATTCTCTGGATTGCCTAGGCCAACATGTAAAACTTTATTTTGGAGTAGCATATGCTTGTATTTACTACATACGTTATTAATAGACCGATTGCATCAGGTTTGGTGTTACCTGATCCATCATTTGAAACCTTGGAGCTATTTTTTTTATAAACTTTCCAGATATTATTCAAGTGATCAATGGTGATCTTAAAACTACGAGTAATTGTTGAAGAGACCATCTCTATTTTGTGTCCAACTCTTCTATCTTAAGAATGTGTTGACACTAGTTGAATGGAGAGGAATGAGAGGAGAAGAGAGAAAGAGAGAAAAATCCTCGATCCCTCATTTACCTCAGCTTCGTTGAGGGAGATAAAAGGAGAGGGGAAATTGCTCTCATCGTCATCTTCCTGGTTTGCTTGCCTTGCCCTCAAAATTGGCCCACCATCCAGATGCGGAAACCCCACAGCCGCACTGAGCTCCCCCACTACCAGTGGAACCTCTTCGCGTGACTGCACAAGCTCCTTGCCATGATTATGTGGAATTGGTTCTGTCCACCCAGTTTTGGATGGATGCGATTTGGAGCCAAATCGCTTGTGCAGAATCCGAAACAATACAGATGTGATTTGGAGGCAAATTGCTTCTACGGGATTCGTGGCAACTTCTTTGTTCATAAAATTTGATAAGCTAAACAGAGGAAAGCACTTCATAATCTATGCTTTCTGTTCTTCTATTTTCAAATCGACGGGGTAAACACAACATAAGGAAAATACTCTTTGGGGGAACCATGGAAAAGCTACATCATTCGTGCAATATATGGCTGCTAATCTCCACTCTACTATGGTTGCTCTCCTGATAAAACTAATCTATTGGGGATTTTTATCAGACTTGGATCACTATCTTGTTTCTAGCTGGCCCTACTTTTTTTTTTGAGATTTCTTAGGTTCTTACAAAAAATGTTGTTTGTTCTTGTAAATGCCACCACTTTTATTGCTGATATATATTTTCAAAAGGGTACACTCCCCTTGGAAATATCTTCAATGCAAAACTGAGGGTAATCTTGCTTTTGTAAATTGCTCTAGATGTCCTCCATTCGTATTAGTATATTCCCAACATCGCCTGGAGATGGTTCTTGTAATTGGTGGATCCTGTTGATTGTTTATAATTGTGGCGTGGGTAATATTATCCAAGTAACTTGCAAGTTATAATTGTTCATACTATTCAAAATAGTGTATCGCCATTGGAGCTTCCTATATTTTAGCGCACGCTTAGATCCTCTCTTAACTTTTAAAGAAGTATTTTGTCCATCAGCATGTCTAATCATTCTTAATGGTATATGATTCGACATTCCATCTTGGATGTGATTAGATATGTAGTATGGAGATCCTTTGATGGAAGCATTTAAAGAATTATGGACTTGTTTGGCATGAGAGTTTTTTTTCCAGATCCTGAGATTTCATGGCAAACATAGGCAATCTTTCTTTGGCTATTATGGCTAATTAGATTTGATGGGTTAATATTTTCCCTCGGAAGATGAGATTGATAACCATTCAAACATCCAATAGCTGGACATTATAGTCCTAGAAACTAATAAATGACATTGTATTAATTATGTCTCAGATCCTTGCAGTGTTTGGAACTAATAATTTTTTTATTTTTATTTTTATAAAATATACTATACTAGCTCGCATAACATTGCTTGGGTTTCATTATATTCTCATCTTACTGAATTGTATAAGATCAGTAACAGGCATTGATGATGTTTCTTTTTGTTTTTAATGACACCCTCTCAGTTGGTGGAATCATGGGATATGTTAAAGGTGGCAGTCAGAAGTCGTTGGCTGCAGGAGGGATCTCGGCCTTGCTACTGTATTTCGTGTACACACAACTTCCAGTGAGGCCAGCTTTCGCTTCATCTCTCGGTCTAGGTATGACAACAACATCAGTCAATATTCCTCCTCATGTCTCCACTACACTAATGCTTTCTTTCCTCTATTGAATGCCTCCTCCACATCCAGGTCTATCTGCAGCTCTCCTCGTAGTCATGGGTTCTCGCTTCAGGAGGTCCGGGAAGATCTTTCCAGCAGGTGTTGTATCTCTTATCTCATTGATCATGGTTGCTGGCTATTCTCATGGAATTCTCCGTAGCTCGCATATCTAATGTCTCGATATGAGTTTGAATTGTAGAAACTCTTCTTTTCTGGTTCCTGTAGACTCGACTGAGCATGTCTTGTGGACATCTAACTTTGATGCTTGGCAGATATTTTCTTCTGCAAATTGTACCTTTTCCACCTTCCATCCCATGGAATAATCGAGTTCCATAGGATAAGAGATAGGGTAGAATAATAGACCGGCTTGTTTATGATAATGATTCCGTGAAATTATAAGGCCCTCTGAAGAGAAATATCACCTTTCCGTGTATCACTTTTATGCCTTCCTATCTCCTGATATCACCGTTCCTTTATGCTTTTCCATTGATACCATCACTACTGCTAGGTTAGCAATCCTGAGGATGATGCAATAGCTTCCTTCTTTTTTTCTCTCATCTTTTTTGTGACAATTACATACGTCTCATTCTTCTTTCTTCCTTTTCCTGCTTCTTTTGTCCCCATTTGCAGTTGATTCACATTGAAGTTAAACCATTTTCATACTTCAGCATTAAGGTCAGTAGCTACACAAACTCTTTTCCTTTTCATTAGACTAGTGTGTTGTTTTTCTCTTACACCAGTAAGTGAACACCGCACTTCCTTTTGTTTTTATTTTATTTTATGATTTTCTTGATCCCTGCATTTGCTTTCACGTTTTGGCTTCCCCTTGGGAAGTGTTCCCCCTATGAAAGGGTGGCAATTGGCAATGATAAGATGCCAAGAATCAGGACCATCTTATCTTGCTGAGGGAATCCATTTGGGACTCCACCTTCCATCCTACTTTATCCTTAGTGAGTCACAGAAGGAGAGTCTTGTGGAGAACTCGAAATGTCACATCTCAAATTTGGTGCAGTGATTCTGACTCTAATTCAGCTCCTACTGCTTCAGCAATTATTAAAGTAGTTGATTTAATTAAGGGACAGTCTTGTGCCTCTGTAATTCCTCGTGCATCCATTCCACCATTTGGCTCTAGACTTTGCTCTGTCTATTCTTCCCCTCCTATGAAAAAGGAAGCATCTTTGCTGAGATCATCCAGTTCCCACTATAAAGTCCCCTTCTTGCCTTTGCTCTCTTCTCTGTCCTCCTTTCTCAAGAACACACAGTTCTATGAGCATCTCTATAGAGTACTGCTACTCCAAGCTTGAGCTGGTCCGGTGTCTTAAGGAGGCTGCCCTCTTCTTTGCTCTCCTCCTCAAGTGGCTGCTCCTCCCCAGCCACGCCTGGTGGTTGCCGTCTCCTTCTCCCTCCACCTACTTGGAGGACACAGCCGCTGCGGCCGAGGCCAGAGCCCGCTACCGCGCCGCAGCGGCGAGGGCCGCCCTCCGTGTCACAACCTATGAGGACCTCGTGGAGACGGCGGAGGAGGTGAGGTCTGCTGGCGTCGGGGTCGGAGTCACGTGCGCGGTGTGCCTGAGTGAGATGGCAGCGAGGGACGTCGTGTGGGAGCTGACTAACTGCCGGCATGTGTTCCACAAAGGCTGCTTGGACCGGTGGCTCGACCACGACGAGCACCTCAGCTGCCCTCTCTGCCGCACTGCCCTTCTCCCCGCCCAGCAGTCGCCGCCCCTGCCTCCGGCAGAGCCCAGCTGGGCCGTCGAGCGCCTGCTCTACTTCTTCGGGGATGACCATCTCCTCGCGCCTCCTCCATAGCTCCAACTCATTTTTTTTTTTTATTATTCAGAAACTTATTTTCTCATTTTTACATTAAGCTGTACCGAAATTCCCAAAGTATAGGAGAGGTTTTCCACATATTTATTTTAGATTTTCTCATAATAAAAATACATAACGATAGTCTTCCTGTGCTATAGTGAGCTTTGCTGATATACAGCGTTTATTGTTCCTGATGTGAAAATACTGATGCTGAATTTCAATTATATACAAATATGTCTGAAATTTCTCTAAAAGTTATCGGCACGCTTAAACATTGACGATTAGTATCGAGAGCAACAAGTTAATCAATTTTAAATTTAATAAATTATTTTAATTGAGGCTAAAATTAGGCCACAGGATATTAGTACACGTGATATTATTACCCTCGGGCATGATGTTGTAGTAAGAGATAGAATGCTTTCCTAAGCAGCGAAGATTTCTTGGATTTATTTAGGTTAGAACGTGAGGTTGAACTGTCCATCTCAGAATTAGTCACGCCGTAAAAGTTAAATATCCGAAAAAAAGGAATAGCTTGCTTAATGGGCCAGGCTAATTAAGACCCAACTTGAATTGGGACATGGCCTAATTTGAGCATCGGCCGAGGGTAGTAGTTGGATCGTGCTCAAGCTTTATGCTCCATTTTTATTTATTTATATTTTTTTAAATAAAATTTTAAAATTATTGTTAAAGATTAAAAAATAGTTAAGATTTTTAGAAAAACTAGGTATCCATCATTAAAACCAATTCTTTAAGTAACATCAGTGACTAATGTACTATCTAGGAGTGACTAATGTATTATCTCTAACGTTATGATGTTAGTTGTCACTTAGATATCCATTATTCGATTTCTAATTATGATGTATTTATAAGATTTTTTTTTGCTTTATCTTTCTAGATAGTAAAAGTACATTCTAAAGGTATCATTAAAGTGATAATTTCACCTTTTCCTACCTAAATCAAATTCAAAAAATTAACAAAATTCTATCAAATCCATCTACATACTTGAATATGAAAAATCCCATACCCGATCAATTGATTATTTAATTGAATCTAAAAAATTTCTTTATACTCTTTTCATATTGGATCCTCCATGGGTTAAGAGTAAAATGTCATAACTAGCCAGGGCTCCTACCTCTCGGGTGGTATTATAATTGACATTGAGACTAATCTAGCCAGGGCTCCTACCTCTCGGGTGGCATTAGAAATGACATTAAGACTAATATCCGTCAATTTGGTTCCAATCTTAAAACCTTCTAGAACTTGACCTAGATTGACTAAGGACATGTTTTTCGGAACTTGACAAACCTCCATGAATGTAACAAGGTAAACAAGCAATTTGGAACTTGATTTCATCTACTAAGGCACCACAAAGATCTACAAAGAGGCGAGCTAGAGATGATGTAAATTGCTAGTTTAGCAACACAAAGATCATTCATTGAATGTTCGCAAGTAGATATAGTACCTAGTGTCTTACTGTCATCCAAATTTTACCAGTTGTAATACGTCGGTCGCAGAAAACCCGACTTCATAGTACACTCCCGTGCAATATAATCATGGAATCAGGAACCGGCAATCATACCGAAGCAGCTATTTCAAATGCATCATACTTTACATGACCACACAGATTCACTTTCGCATCCTCCATATCACTTCACTCTGAGACGGCTGAATCCCCTGTGCCACCACCATCCATAGCAACCAGAGCTGAAACAGCTTTCTGATCATTGACATCTTGCATGGTCTGATCATTTTCATCTGAATTTGTTACAACTTCCGTGCCCGTGGAATTAGAAAGAAGAGGAACATCAATTGTGTTTTCAACACCAACATCGTCCATCATTTTCTCTTCAATGACTTGAGATATTTCTCCAGTGACCTCCAAGTAATTGTTGGCAGGTGCCTGCTCATTATCGTTCTCTTCAATTATGACTTGAGATGCTCCTCCAGTGACCTCCAAGTAGTTGTTGGCAGGTGCCTGCTCATTATCGCGCATACTATCCGTTTCTGCTATTGTTTCCACAGTCAATTGGCTTGTTTCGGTAGGAGGAGCAGACACCTCAACGGAAGTGCCGGCTTCAGTAATATCAGCATTGAGCTGATCTTTCTTGTCTGGCAGTTCATCCATAACATCAATATCTGTTGCCTTGTCTTCTTCAAGAGCACGGTTCCTAGCAGCTTCTTCCTCGAGAGCTCGAGCCCTAGCAGCATTTTCTTCTTCAAGCTGCAGTCGCATTTTGTGTTCCTCCAATAACCTTGCTTCTTCCTCAAGAGCTCGAGCCCTAGCAGCATTTTCTTCTTCAAGCTGCAGTCGCATTTTGTGTTCCTCCAATAACCTTTTTACTCGATCATGCTCAGCTAATAGACCAGCATATCTACTTTGCAAACTTTCTTCCAGTGTTTTTTGCTTGTTGACTTCTTCGACTAAACTGTTAACTCTTAAGGTGGATGCCAGTAGCTCCTGCTTTTGTAAGACTTTAAAGCACTCCAGTTCTGTTGCAGCAGTGTCCATTTGCTTGAATGTAGCTTCGGTCTGAGACCACAACTTTTCGGCCCTTGTCTGCTCAATTCAGGAACAAATGGAATTATTATTTTAACTTGGAAAATAAAATGAAACAAATAAATGATAAAAAGTGTCCGGAAAAAAAAACTAGATCTCCATAAATAGTTCTTAACATTCACAAATTCTTATCTTTCCACCTAGATATTTGACCACAAATTACTTCAGAAATAATTGCCAGCAGGATCTTGGCATAATTAGAAAAAACAATAATAGAAAGGCACAAAAAAGTATCCAAGTAGATGCGGCAAAACAAGCATTGTCAAGAAAGCCAAATTGAAGATTTTGGCATACCTGGTATCCATGCGTGAGAACTTTAATTTTCTGTTCGAGACGTGTGGCTCGCTTCGCTTCTTCATCCACTCTTTTCTTCACCATGTCAAATTCATTTTGCAAGGAAGCAAGTTTCTCACTGTTACCAGCAACACTTGCAAGACCAAAGGTGCTACGAGCAGGAAAGAACATGAGATCTTCTTGGCATGCATCTCGGGCTTTGACAAAATCATCAAAAGATTCACTCTCATGACCCATTGCCAAACGGAGGAACTGAATTTCTTCCTTTATCAAAGAATCAGCCTGCAAAAATGTTACCAACAACAATTTTGAAAACAATGATATGCATGCTTCTAAAAATTGAGGCAAAAAGAAAACATACGACAATGACCAAGTAAACTGCTACACAAATTGGTCTGGAACAAAAAGCAAAACTAAAAAAAGGAATGTCAAGCATGCTATCATTATCAGTTCCACAGAATAGGGAGGGTCGAATTCCATGCAAGAAAATCAAAATGTGTCAGCAAATCGACCACTGCCTCCTTCAGCTTTCTTATTTGGAACCCAACCTGAGACCAATAGATGTTTATTTATGGAAAAAGATGCTAACATGAATGGTCAAAAGATTTATAATTAAGGGTATAAAGCCAGTAGCTAATGCAACAAATCATCCTAATTGCTGGACCTTGCATGAGCAAAAACTAATTCATTCAGGATCAAAAAAATACTACAGGGAAATCCCCTGATGAGAATCAGGGCTGGGTTGTCAGCTGTTATATTCAGAGGTACAGCAGTGATTCCAAGCGATTTGTTGTTTTACTTTTCCTTTGAATATTTAGAATGCATATTCATTATCATCATGCTTTTGTACCAACTTACCATAGAAAAATGTCTAAACAGAATATTGTATCAAAAATATAAAAAAGTTCAGTTTGATAGCGACATTAAAATGGAAGCAAAACAGTTATCTTGAACTATTTTTTAATTGAAGGAAACAATTCCCAATTTAACATCCCTAACTAAATCAAGTTTAGAAATTTTATATCAGGTTACCAGGGGAAAAAGGAAATAAAAAGAATAAAAGCATTAGCACACCTCCTTCAGCTGATCTTCCTCAAAATCTTCGAGTTCAGGAACTACAGATAATTTACCATTTGACATTCGTTTGGTCCCTTTCTTTTTCTTCTCATCTGATTTCTCAGAGATTGGATACTTAGCATTGTCATGTTCTAATAAAGCAAGAAGTTCTCTATTTATCATTTCATCAGCCTGCTCAAATGGAGTAGGAGGGACAAAGGAGCTCCTGTCCTCATCCCCCCTCATAAGCGACTTCTTAATAATCTCTAGAGAAGCAGCAGGTGGTCTAGGAAGTTCTCTCTGAAGTACTTTAGATCTCTTCCTGAGTAAGGCCTCCAGCCTTGCCTGTTCCTGTGCCCTCTCCCTGGCTATTCTGTCAGACATGTCCTCTTCAATTTTCTCCTCAGCCTCTTCAGTCTCCTCAGGAATGGGTTGAATTCCTATCTGATACTCGTCCTTAGCTTGTGGCAGGTTGGTTAGCCCATAACGTAAATTTCTTTTCAATTCAGCCTGCTGATGAAGCTCAAGTTTAGAAGTATCTCGCACATCAAGGTCTTCATTTATGTGAAGTTCATCCCTGAATGGTGTCCCCTTTGGTGTCATACTAAAAGAATATCCATCTCTAGGAGTCATGCCAAATCTGGGGGTAACACCAGGCCCAGGAGTAGCTGATGGAGTGGCTGATGGAGTAGCCATTGGATTTGGAGTCTGAATTTCCCTTTTCCTTGGTGTGACACCAGAGAAATCGGACGGATGCAACACAGGATTCTCCCCACCCAAAAGTGGTGTCTGAGACTCTCTCAGTCTTGCAAGATTTTCAGCTTCCATCATAACTGCATCACCTTTTCCACCAGGTGTTCTCTGTGGGGTGCGCAAGGGTGTGATTCCTAGTCTTGGAGTCTGAGAATAATTTGCAAGGAGTGCTCGCGTAGCACTACTACCTTCAGCAAGTTCCTCATTGGCTAACAAAAGATCACTTGCATAACCCATTTTTGCAATTTCCTCCAACTCCTGATCCAAAATTTGTGGTGCTGGAAGCATCAGTTTAGACCTTTTCCTAACTGCTTCTGGATCATTAAGTTTGTTGGCTTGCAAAATTGCAGCAGGGGTATCCTGTCTTTGTGCTATCTTGTTTTTAGCAATATCTTGTTTCCTTAACTGTGCTTCAACATCAGCTCTCCTTCTTCCTTCAAGCTCCTCGATGGTGGTTGGATATTTGGGTTGCTCTGCTGACCTATCTTCACCTGAAACATCAAAGAATCCTGGGGGAGGTCTCTTCTCAAAGGGTATTTCTAAATTATAGTCAATTCCTTTCCTTTTTCTCTTCCTATGCCTGTTATAAATTCCAGCTGCCTTCAGTTCTCTTCTTTTCTGCAAAGATGCAAGCCTCCTTGCCTCCTCAAGCTGTTTCTCCCTTGCCTTTCTTTTGGCCTTCTTGCCTCTAGTATTAGCTAACCGAGCACGTGCTTCTGAAAGCATTTCCTTTTCATCCTCATCCATATCCACAGGATCAGGTCGTGCAGGTTTTGACTCAGGGTTTGGGTCTATCTCTCCTGGGCGCAATTTTCGTGGGTCATCACCTGGTTCATAGTTCTCGTCTTTTGCACAAGCTGCATCAAGTAGCTTTTCATAGCGTTCAAGACACTGGGATGGTGTTCGACCCACAATTGGAGCAATTGTTCTCCATTGAGTAGGCATGAGCTTGGCAAGATGAAGCAGTTTCTCATCCTCTTCCCTTGTCCACTCTGTCTGAAAAATCAAAAGGAGCTTCAATTGATAGTTTTTCAATAGAGCAAAGTAATTAAATCAAAATTAAAATTTACAAAATGACAAACAAATTACAATATTGATTATTGATTAGTGATTATCAGAAATGCATAATTTTTTCCCATGGAAAGCAAAAAATCTATATTAGTACTCAAAGTTACAAATGCTGAAGGTGGTTCATTAATTTTTTTCTACAAGTGGGATTAAAGTTCTTTTTGATGAAAAAAAAAATACATTATGCAAGCTCCTTTGTACTAAAGCCTTGCTACATTTTGGTGCTCCAAGATCCAATTTTCATATTGCTTGTTGAAATATGGTACTTGGATTTTCCATTTACCCCTTCACCCATGTCAAACATTTGATACTATGACACCTACATTCTAGGTGAACAATTAGCACCTCTATTGATCACAAGTAAAAAGATGTAGAAAAATCCTTGTAGGCACTTAGATTAATACAATTGTAACAGATCCATATCCAAGTTCAAGTAACATAATCACTGAATACACCCAACCATTAGAAAAAGCATTTTACACTACTTTTTTCAAATATGGTCTAGTCAATGGCAGAGCCATATTAGAGGGAGTGGCAATGGACAATATGCTTAAAACAATAAAAGATAAATTGATAGCAATGGTATTTATATATTTTGGCACCATAGTTATTGAGACAAAAATTACAGAATGGTTCGTCATCAATATTTCCTTTAATATCACCATGCATTTCATTCTTGTATCACTTTTTCCTTTTATGGTATATGATTTGACCCCACTTGAAATAAATGTTGGTTCCACCATATGACAAATTGACATAGACCAAAGAATTATAAATTGGTAATACCATGACAATCTTTGAAAATAATCCACAGTGCTATGTCAAGGTGATGTGAGGCGTTAAGTAAACCAAATGTACAAAATATTACAGTATTGTATTTTCGATTGATTAAGCAAAGAAGCATAATTTTGATATTGAATGTTTGGGTATTCAAGGGCAATCTTACATGCAATTTTTAACCTAGAGGGTGCGTATGTGTAATTAGGCTCTAGGATGAGGAGCTCCATGTAATCTATCAAAAATAATGAATAATAAAAGGTAGAGGATAATTCATTGTACTTTGTTGAATCAAAATTTCAATTAGCAGACATGAATTTAAGCTACTTGGTACAAGAACTAGTAGCAAATTGCTAGAATGCTACCATGAAACAATAAGAAGTCACGATTTGTTAGCAAATTGCTAGAATGTACAACCGTGAAAATGTACATACCCACAATCCCACTAGTATAATATATAAGGCTTATAAAGCCAGCAATCAAGAGGATTCAAGTCTATACAAAAGAAGGGTTTATTTGTTAGGAGATACTTTTCTTTTCAAACCGTTAAACCATTGAAAGATGAACATTATTCATTCCAACAACAATAGGTTGTCATGTTTTGCCTAGGTTTCTAACATAAGCAACAGAGTAAGGGAAAAAATAACATAGAACTTGAAAATTACCTTCTTGATAGATGGATCGAGCCACTCATACCATCTAGCCTTGCATTGCTTGGCAGACTTACGAACAAGGAGGGAAGATATCCTAGCCCACTGATTCTTCCCATACTTCATAACCGCAGCTTTCAGGATCTCATCCTCAGTGTTCTTCCACACGCCACCCTTTATCATAATCCTCATCTTGGCTGTTTCTGATGTAGCCTCTTCTTCCTAGCAACTTCTCCTACATTCGACAGATAGACATGGGAATAGTGTAGATATAAAAACTGAACCAGAAATCGAATCAAATCAGGAAAACCTAGGAGGCGAGAGGTTATTCTAAATTTTAACATGAGCACAAGAAAGCGCGTTGTTATTCTAAATTTTAACATGAGAAAACGTCCGATCTAAAGGCCTGACGAACCTGATGCTACGGCGCCTATACGTTCCCGATTTCCTCGTCTGGAACGGCAAACAGAGCCTTTCTCACGGGTTGAACGAGGAACGTGAATAACAGGAAACCCTAGGAGGCGCGATGTTGAGAAGGTAGAAGTAACGAGGGCTGCGGCGGAGGAGGATAGAACCGCTGCGTGTCGCACTGAACCGCCGACGGAACCATTTAATATTATTGGATACCATCTGGGTCCCTCCTGTAAGAGTCACCACTCTGAGGGGTAACTTTGTGGGTGCCGATTGGATTCAAGAATAATTTCTAATAATAAGAGAGCCTTTATATTGAGAATATATATATATAATATTTTATCTTATTTTTTAATATAACAGATCGCATCTTCCCATCTGGTAATTCGGATTTGAATATCTGAAACTCAATCCGACCCAACGGAGTAATTTCGATTGGAAATTACTGGATTCACTCTTTTTTTTTTTTTTTTTTAATACGAATTTATTATAACTGGGTCGGATTCAAATAGAATTTGATCTTGTCCGAACGCTGAGTCGATGGACGCTGGGGGCGTGGCGCTCTCCGCTGTCTTCGACTGGCTGAACGAATCTCCGGCGAACCTGCAAGGAAGTCGAGCCGGGAAGGGGTTCCCGGCGACGACCTTCCGACGCTCAAGTCAGGCAAGAGGAAAACGATGAAGTGACTCCAAAGATGAGGGATCGCGTACCTCGGGTGAAGTTTGTGGGCTCTTATATAGAGCTCTAGGGAGGCTTGTGCACACCTGTCGAGGCGTACACGTGTCCTTTACCATACCTCAGTATGGGCTTACCAGAGGAGCATGTCTGACACCATACTGCTACAGTCCGAACACCTCTCTAATGGGACAGCAGAACCTTCCGTCGTAGGATTCTGCGTATGGCCTGGTCGTCGAGCATGCCTGTTGTCAGAAGATGATGTTCCCCAATGTACCCTTGTCCTTGTCTCTTTTTTCCCCAAGCCGAGCGTCCAACCGCTCGACAAGCACATCACTTCCGACCGGGCGTACGTATCGGTCCGACCGGGAAGATTCTCGGTCGCGTGCTCGGCTGAGACTGTTCCTTCACAGCATTGCTGCTTTACGCCTCGGCCGAGCGGGCTACCCTGTTCACCATGAGCGTCGGAAACCCGACTCCCCGTCGGGTTGTCTTTGATTCCGCCCGGACCCGTTCGATCGGTTGACCCGACCTTTCTCTGATCGGTTGGACCTCATGCTGACCCTTTTGACTTCTAACCTCTACGTGTCATTAGCTCCCCACAAAGGGGGTCCCCCGTCCTTACTGCCGGATCACTTGCCTCACCTTTAAGTCTAGTCGAAGGAGGCGATTAGTCCGACTGACTGGACCGCCAGTCGCGCCGAGCGACTTCTCTGTGAAACTATCCTTCGCTCGACCCCCACGGGGGTAGCTATGACCTTAGTCAACGCTAACATTCCTCGGATCTCTTCGAAATTTGCGCTAATCTTCGACATTAAGACCGGGCATGCGCTCTGTGACTCGTCAAGGCGCTCATTAAATGCACTCCAGTGGGCGAATGTCACGTGGCGCTGCTGCCGTCATCGTACGGCGGCGGCGTCGCGGGCGACGAGACCGAGGCGGTTTGAAATGGACGGCCCGATAGAGTCCTTGATTTTTGCGACCTGCATCCGACGGCTGAGGCCGTTCGGGCCCAACCCTATAAAGCTTTCGCCTTCTTCCTCTGTCGCATTCCTGCTTTCGCGTGCCCAGAAGTTTTCCCTGCCATTCCTGCTCCGGTGATCCTGCTACTGCTTCTTCCGGCGACCTCTCGCATTCTTCCTTCGATCTTCGTCTGCTTTCGTAAGGTCCTTCTGCCATCTTCTTTTCATTTCTTGTTTTTCCTCGTGCTTTTTTCTTCTCTTCGCGTTCTCGTCTCCTGGTTACAATTCAGTCCCCTTTCTTAAACTTTTTGCCCTTTCGTACATCTCTTGCTCCTTTTCTCGCTCGGCTTATGGCCAGCTCTTCTCAACCTTAAGACCCAGCCCTCGGCCCGTAGTATACCACCATGGAGTCGCGCTTCGATCGGCGCGATGCTGATATTCTGATGGACAATTTTGACATCTCCTCTGACTTTGAACTTATCTTACCCTCCCCCTCCGCTCGGCCACACAAACCGCCGCGCGGAGCTATCTGTTTTTTCCGCGACCAGTTCATAGCCGGTCTGCGCTTTCCTCTTCATCCCTTTATCATAGAAGTCTATAATTTTTTCGACATTCCACTCGGAAGCTTAGTCCCTAACACCTTCCGCCTTCTATGTGGCGTTGTTATCTTGTTCAGAATCCACAACATTCCCCTCCGACCGGAGGTCTTCTACTATTTTTATTATCCTAAACAGTTCGAGCTGGGTACTTACATGTTCCAGGCTCGACCCGGTTTAGTCTTCTTTAATAAACTGCCCTCTTCCAATAAACATTGGAAAGAGTACTACTTCTATCTTCTTCTTCCCGAACGGGCCCCTTTCCGAACCCAGTGGCAGGTCGGACCGCCAACCTCCCCTGAGCTAAAGAGGTTCAAGACCCGACCGGACTATCTTCACGCTGCCAACATGCTAGCCGGTTTGAAGTTCGACATCAACAAGTTCTTACCTGAAGGGGTGATGTACATATTTGGCCTAAGTCCGATTCGGACTCCCCTCCCGAGCAGCTTCGGTAATAATTTTACTTTTGTATTCGCCTTGATTGCTAACTAATTTTCTCCTTTTTCCTTTGCAGCAGACATTGTCATGGAGTCCGTGATAGCTGGAATTTTGAAGAGGAAAGCGACGGCGCTCGAGGCCGCAGCTACCAAGGAGATGGAGTTGCGTGGCATTGAGCCGGTCGGCTCACACGAAGGGGAGAGCGAGACGCACGAGGAGTCGGCCGCTCAAGCCTCTCCCCGGGATGTGGCAAGAGGCGCCACCCCCAGCAGGGGACCAACAGTCCAGGAGGAAGGCTCCGCTCAGGAGGAAGAGCGCCCTCTCCGACAAAAGAGGCGCCGAACGGAGACACCACTTCGATCGGCCACTTCCGCGGTCCAGCCGTCCGAATGGACCACCGCCGATTCTCGCGGCAAAGCCCCAGCGGTTGAGGCGATCTCATCCGATCGGACCCCATCTCAACTGGACGCGTCCGCGGACCCCCTCGAGGCCATACCTGTTAGCGCCCTTCTGCCCTCTCCCCGTCGAGTCCAACGCTCGGCCATTTTGTCCCAGTTTTCTACACCGACCTCCGATCCTTCCCCAGCTTCCGCTCAGACGATCCCCGGTCGGCGTCGTACCATCAGGGTCTCCCTGCATCTCCCCACCGAAGAGTTGATGCCCGAGTCCGATCGGCCAACCGCGCCTGAGCACATGATCACCATGAAGGGGCCCCTAGCCGAGATGTGAGTCGACGCTCGGGCACGTGTCGCGATGATTCCACTCGGCAATCTGGCCAACAGCCATATGCAGCAGGCCATTGGGGTAACTATGTTTTCTTGGAAGTCTTCTACGCTCTTTCTCCGATCGGCTATTAATGATTTTATTTATGTCAGAGATGGGTAGAAGAGATCGCTGTCTCCAACCGTCTGGCCATGGTGGACGAAGAGTTAAAGAGGCTGAAGGCTTCGGGCGGCCCGTCCGGCTCCCAAGGCCCCTCATACGCCGAACTGCAGAAAGAGCTCAAGAAGGCCCAAGATTTGTTGGAGGCGGAATGGAAGAAAACGGTCGATCAGGCCTATACTCTAGCAGAACTTGGAAGACAGGCGAAGACACTCGAGCGGAAAATTAGTCTTGCCACCGATCGGAAGAAGACGGCTATCGCCGATCTGGAGAAGAAAAACGTAGAGGCCCGGGGCCTGGAGCAACGAGTCAAAGAGCTGATGGAGTAGCTGGACGGTGAGAAGGCGAGCCGCTCGGCCGAGACGATTAAACATAAGGATGAACTGAAGACTTTACAGGAGTCTCTCAAAGCTTCCCAAGCTACCTTCAAGGAGTACCAGGAGGCTGAGCCCGGCCGAGTCGCAGCCCTGAGGCTGAAGCACATCCGCTCGACCGAATTTTCAGAAAAAGTGTGCGAGCGGATGTATACTGCCTTTGAACTTGCCATCACCGCCACGACGGACTATCTGAAGTCCAAAGGTCAGCTCCCTGACTCCGCCAGCATCCCGGCCCAAGACTATGCGGCGCTCCTTAGCACCATCCCTAAGGACCTTTATGATTTTCTGGAATATAAGTCTTTATGTAATTCGGCCGCTCGACCACAAACCTCCCTTTTTGTAATTCGGCCGCTCGACCTTGATTTTTCTGATTTCAATGAAAAATTTCTGTGTTGTGCAACTTCGTTTTTACTTTGTATGCTTGTGGGTGATTGGTCCGGGCCTATGATACACAACTCGGCCAACTAGGCCTCCCGAGCGGGCGTAGGTGGCAAATGACTTGTCACTACTTTCCCTTGCCGCTCCTCTTCAAGCGTCTTTCGTTCCGGCCGGAGGGTTTATAGTCGCCGATCCGACTCTCGATATTTAGTGTCGGAGCTCGACGGTCTTCCGGCCGGAGGGTTTATAGTCGCCGGTCCGACTCTCGATATTTAGCGTCGGAGCTCGACGGTCTTCCGGCCGGGGGGTTTATAGTCGCCGGTTCGACTCTCGATATTTAACGTCGGAGCTCGACGGTCTTCCGGCCGGGGGGTTTATAGTCGCCGGTCCGACTCTCAATATTTAACGTCGAAGCTCGACGGTCTTCTGGCCGGGGGGTTTATAGTCACCGGTTCGACTCTCGATATTTAACGTCGGAGCTCGACGGTCTTCCGGCCGGGGGGTTTATAGTCACCGGTTCGACTCTCGATATTTAACGTCGGAGCTCGACGGTCTTTCGACCGGGGGGTTTATAGTCGCCGGTCCGACTCTCGATATTTAACGTCAGAGCTCGACGGTCTTCCAGCCGGGGGGTTTATAGTCGCCGGTCCGACTCTCGATATTTATCGTCGGAGCTCGACGATCTTCCGGCCGGGGGGTTTATAGTCGCCGGTTCGACTCTCGATATTTAACGTCGGAACTCGACGGTCTTCAAGGCTAATTTCAACACGGATGATATACGCCCTGCCGAGCGGCGAATAATGCCAAATGTGTTTCATCACTTTGCTTCCTGCATTAAAAGGACACAGGCGACCAAGACATACATAAAATGAATTACATCGGCGCCCCTCTCACCCAGCTCGGTACGACTGGAGATGATTTGCGCTCCACGGTCGATCCAGCTGTCGTCCGTCTTGTCCGCTCGGATGCAGGTGCGTTCCCACAGATGGCGCCAATTTGATCCTGTCCGAACGCTGAGTCGATGGACGCTGGGGACGTGGCGCTCTCTGCTGTCTGCGACTGGCTGAACGAATCTCTAGCGAACCTGCAAGGAAGTCGAGCCGGGAAGGGGTTCCCGGCGACGACCCTCCGACGCTCAAGTCAGGCAAGAGGAAAACGATGAAGTGACTCCAAAGATGAGGGATCGCGTACCTCCGGTGAAGTTTGTGGGCTTTTATATAGAGCTCTAGGGAGGCTTGTGCATACATGTCGAGGCGTACACGTGTCCTTTACCATACCTCAGTATGGGCTTACCAGAGGAGCATGCCTGACACCATACTGCTACAGTCCGAGCACCTCTCTGATGGGACAGCAGCACCTTCCGTTGTAGGATTCTGCGTATGGCCTGGTCGTCGAGCATGCCTGTTGTCAGAAGATGATGTTTCCCAATGTCCCCTTGTCCTTGTCTCTTTTTTCCCCGAGCCGAGCGTCCAACCGCTCGGCAGGCACATCACTTCCGACCGGGTGTAGATATCGGTCCGACCGGGAAGATTCCCGATCGCGTGCTCGGATGAGACTATTCCTTCACAGCATTGCTGCTTTACGCCTCGGCCGAGCGGGCTACCCGCTCGGCCCGGCGACCCTGTTCACCATGAGCGTCTGAAACCCGACTCCTCGTCGGGTTGTCTTTGATTCCGTCCGGACCCGTTCGGCCGGTTGACCCGACCCTTCTCCGATCGACTGGACCTCATGCTGACTCTTTTGACTTCTGACCTTTACGTGTCATTGGCTCCCCACAAAGGGGGTCTCCCGTCCTTACTGTCGGATCAGGAGTTTTCCTATTTTAAATCACAGCTACCCTTTTATTATTATTATTTATAAATTAAATCTAATTTATTGGTATTCTTATTTTTTAATTCATACGAAATAAATATTGTTTATACATGATTTTTAACATCACGGAAAACACATGTTTAATATACGAAATAAATATTGTTCATCATTTTATATTATTTTATTTATTTATAATTTATTTTTGATTTAATTTGAATTAAATTAAAAAAATTATAACGGCTAGTTAACTGCCATTATTAAAAAAAATAATAATAATTTTAATATTTTAAAATTTATTTATTTAATATAATATAATTTTAAGATAATTAAGTGGATTGTGGGACCATGAATAATGAGTATTAACGTTAAAAGAAATGTGGGTGAAAGAGATAGGTGGTGGATGCTATAACATAGATACATTATGGATGCTCTTAGAAATAATGTTAAACTATTTTTTTTAACACAATTTGGTTATGGATGAGACAATAATTATTAGTGCTTTGATTGATAAACTCCCCCCTCCTTGGAAAGACTTCAAGAGAGATCTCAAACATAAAAAAAAGAAGAGATCTTACTTGAAAAAATTCTAGCTAATTCTGTTCGTATTGAAGAAGAATTGAGAAAGAAAGAAACGCCTCAATCAAAGGAGGAGGATGATAAAGGCAAGGAGCCAATCACCAAGGTGAATGTCATAGAGGAAAGACAAAAGAGCAAATTCAAGAAGAATGCTTTCTATTATAAGGACAACGATAAAATCAAGAAAAATAAAGGCAAGTGCTATCATTGCAAGGAGGGACATTACAAGTATGAGTGTCGTCTTCTCAAGAAGAATGTAAATGCTCCAACTTCCATAACAAAGGCAATGATAAGAAGACACTTGTAGCCATAATCACTAAAATCAACATGGTTGATGAAAAATTCACTTTGTGGGTTGACTCGGGAGTCACATGACACATATAAAAGAATAAGGGCTTCTTCAAGTCCTTGAAGGAAATTGAAGATCCAAACTCCGTTGTCTATATGGGAAACTCCTCAACAGTATCCATCAAGGACATAGGGGCGATAGATCTAAAATTTACTTTAGGAAAAGTTGTAACTTTAACCAATGTGTTGTTTGTTCCCGAAGTTAGGAAAATCTTATATCAGATAGTCTTTTAAATAAGTTTGGATTGAAACTAGTTTTTGAGGCTGATAAGTTTGTACTTTCCTAGGGTGGGATGTTTGTTGGAAAGGGTTATCTTTGTAATGACATGTTTAAGCTAAATGTTATGTCTATTAATAAAAATACATCCTTTGTTTACTTACTTAGTCTTCAAGTTTAGGAGGAAACAAATATTTTGCAACATTTATAAATGATTGCACAAGATTTTGTTATGTTTATTTATTACACTTTCAAGTCTTGCAAATGTTCAAGTCTTATAAAAAAGAAGTTGAACTTGCAAGTGACATCTCTATAAAAAGTCCAAGGACTAATAGAGATGGAGAATATTATGATAAAGATTTCTTTGAATCGACCAGTATCAAACATGAGTTGACTGCACCTTATACACCATAATAAAATGATGTGACTGAAAGAAAAAATAATGTTATTGAAATGATTAATTCGATGATGACTAATCTGTTGGGCGTTATACTTGGCAAACGAAAGGGTTCGTCCCTTTCGCTGCCGCAAACGGCAGTTTGCTAGAAACGCCAAGGAGACGAAGGGGCGTCCTTTCCCCTTTGTCTTCCTCAGCCTTCTTATAAAAGGCGTCCAAGGCAATCAGAGAGGGCAGAGGTTGATGCGAAGGTAATCAGCGAGTAGAGGCGTGAGGTGATCAGTGAGTAAAGAGAAAACAGCTAGGGACGGGATTTGGTTTGTGGAAGAGTCCGAGAAGGTTCCGTGTGGTGATCTTCTCGGCGACAGCAGTAGCGACGTCTCCGGCGGTTCATCGGCGACTTCATCGACCGGCGTCTTCGGTTGCGATTCTTCGGGAGATCAATGTGAGTGTTTATGGTTTCCGCATTATTATTTTAATTACTTCGTTTAAGTTTTCATGCTCTCAAAACTACCAACATTGGTATCGGAGCATGTATAGTTTTGACAGCATGAAAAAACGATGCCGAAAAGCTCGTGTTTTTTCTTCTTCTGTTGCGAAGAAGAAGATGAACAGTGAATTGAATCGATTGAAATTTCGTTTCAATCGATTCAAAAATCGCGAACAGCGTGTATTTTTTGTTTGAATCGATTGTTCAATCGATTCAAATATTTGAATCGATTGAATAAAGAATTGAATCGATTCAATTGACGGCACAGTGCTTTGTTGAATCGATTCGTCAATCGATTAAAAATCATGCACAGTAATATTTTCGATATTTGAATCATTCATTTCAAAATCTGAATCGATTAAAGATCGAATGAAAAAGGAATGAACATTGCTTATATTTGACGAAGCACAGTGCGGCATGCAAATTTTTTTATTTTTGAATCGATTAAATATATAAAATAAAAAAAACGTGTAAGAAAAAAAAAAGGCATGCACACCTTCTTTTTTTTTCGGAACAGTAGATATATTTGATTAAATATTTTTATTAATTAATTAAATACATATAGTAAATGTGTTATTAATTAATAAATAAATATTTAATTAAATTATGGTTCAATTTATAGAAAATAGAACCCTACTAACTTGATCAATCAAACCCAGGTCTAGTTTAAATTATTAATTGATTTAGGCAGACCAATTTGATTCAATGATACCTAAAGCTGGTTTAAATTATTTGTTGGTTTAACCAGTCCGGTTTATTATTGAATTAATTGGGTATTCTTGATTACAAAAGTTGGGCTGATCAAATATTACCGGATTAGTTCCGTTGTGTCAAATTTGATCAGAAACATTGGATTTGTTCTAATGAGTCAGACTTAATTCAATGGGCAATTGAATAAATCAAACGGACCTGAGTTTGATTAATAAGTCTGTGATTGACTCAAATGGGCTTAAACGAAAACAGAACATAGGTCCAATTAGATTAGTTCTAATGAGGACAATATATTAAGCTTAAGATTCGGATTTATGATCGACCAATCCAATGTGTCAGTCACATAAGACTCCCCAAAATAAGGAAATTTATTTTTCTTAATTGCTTGTGTATACTGTATATTTTGTTCTATATGTGGGAATTGAATTTGACCGATTTTGTACTAGTCAGTCGGTTTTGTACTGACATCATGTTTTTCAATTCCAAATACAAAGAACGATATACACGATGACTGATCGCTATGAACGACAACATGAGCTGTGGGAGGAGATCAAGAAGCTGGAATATGACCCGGATCACGGAGTCGGTAGGCTTATTGGTCGGCTCGATTGGTTGTTCTGGAATCTCGAGCAAGAAGGGTATCCCGTTTAGGAAACAGAAAGAAGATTTTCTCTGGTTTATTCATTATCGGAACATCTGAGGCAGATAACATTCCAACTTTGGGATGATTCTGATGGGCACATCTCATACTCAGAGATGTGCAGACAGCTACTTCATCTACAATGGGGTCCTGATGAATCTGAAGAGGATCCAGAAATAGAATCTGAAGATTTAGAGGAGGATCCAAATCCTGTAGAATCTGAAGATGATCATGAAATGAACCTTGAAGAATTTGAAGAGGATCCAGAAATGGATCCTGAAGATTCTGAGGAAGATCCAGATGGATTCCGAGGACGATCCAGAGATGGATCCTGAGGAGGATCTAGAGATGGATCCCGAAGGATCAGAGGAGGATCCTCAGGAGTGTGTAGAAGATCCAGAGATGGATCTGATGGATACATCTGAGGCTGATCCACCTATCATAGAATCTGGGAGAAACGAGATGCAATTACCCACTGCTCTAGTATTTATCCTAGTGGGAGTAGTGCTAGCTTATCTAGTTTATTAGTGTTCTGTTACTGTCGTTATGTACGAACAGTGTTAGCTCATCTAGTTTTTGAGTCATGTAATAATTTTTGTTGGTTTGTACGAACAGAATTATATAATAAAAGTTATGTTATATGTTAACTAACTTGGAAATGATTAGTTCATTTCATGATATGATTAGTTCATATAAATATGATTCGTTCATATAAAATGATTTGTTCATTAGTTGGGATATGTGTAATATAATTGATCTGTGTTGATTAGATTAGAACATACAAATGATGAGTGGAAACAATGTTATCACTTGATTTTGTAAACTAACTCTAATTTATACTGAGTCAATAAATAGTTGCACATATATGAATTACACTGAAATAATAAATAATTTGTTTATTTATATAGATCATGGCAACTAAAAACATCATAGCTGAACTCAATAAGGGTGAGAAATTATATGGGGATAACTACAAAATCTGGCACCTCAAGATACAATATGCTCTTGAGGAACAAGAAGTTCTGGAGGCTGTAAACCAAATCATGGAGGAACCGGTTGATGGTTCCACAGCACAGCACAGACGTGACCTTGATGCCTATAAGACGTGGAAAAGGAAGGACTCCATTGCTAAGGGTATATTGATTAGTTCAATGGTGGATGACCTGGTATTTGAGTATGAGCCATTACCATCGGCTCATGCTGTCTGGGTAGCCCTTAGAGAGAAGTATAGTGGAGTCAGTCTGAGTAAGCTCCGTCAGCTAACTATCAAGTTTGATAGTTGTAAGAAGCGCTCGAATGTTACCATGGCCCAACATCTCAGGGAGATGGGTAACATGATTCGAGAGCTGAAGACTGCAGGTTATACGTTGACCGATGAACAACAGGTTCAGGCAGTTATCCGTTCCCTTCCTGATTCTTGGGAAACGATGAAACAGAACCTGACCCATAGTGAGAGTATCAAGACTTTCACTGATGTCTCACGCCATGTGGAACTTGAGGCGGAGAGGATTGAATCCGCAAGGATTTCGGGTCAAGCTTTTGTAGCTGAAGGTTCTGGTTCCAAGAATAAGAACAAGTGGTTCAAGAAAGGAAAGGGGAAAGGAAAGGAGGTTAATGCTGTTGCTGCGAAAAACCAAATCAAGAAGAAAGGAAAGAAAAATGGACAAAAACCTAGGAGCAAGTTGACCTGCTTCAACTGTGGCAAGAAGGGTCATTTTGCTCGGGATTGTACTAAGCCTAAAAAGGTAAATCCATTTTTGTCTTCTTTCCACGAGCAATATGTTGCAAGTACAGTGTTGTTAGTTGATTCGTATCCTTTGTGGATTGTAGATTCAGGAGCAATGAACCACGTAGCTCGTGATCGAGCTACATATGTGGAGTACCGTCGCGTACCAGCTGGCAACAAATGGATATATGTAGGAAACAATGCAAGAATAGAAGTCAAAGGAATTGGCACTTGCAAGCTCAACCTACGTGGTGGAGGCACCTTGTTTCTACATGATGTCCTGTACGCTCCTGAGATTCGACGGAATCTGATTTCCGTTATTTGTCTTCTTGATTTAGGTTACAATGTAAATTTTTATAGTCGTTGTGTGGAACTTCGAATTAACTCTGTGTTAATTGGATATGGTTATGTAACAAATGGTTTTATGGTTCTTGATGTAGAACCAAATAATAATAGTTGTTTTTCAAACATTGCTCTTAATAGTAATGCTGATGTTAATGATGAAATTTGGCATGCTAGATTGGGACATATAGGACAATAACGAATGAATAGATTAGCTAAGGAGGGCCTATTAGGCACTCATGCTAAGATTAACTTGTCTATATGTGAGCATTGTCTTGCTGGAAAGACGATTAGGAAACTATTTGGTAAGGCTATTAGGGCTGAATCACCATTGCAATTAATTCATTCGGATATTTGTGGTCCGATGAATATGAAGGATAGAAATGGGAGTTCTTATTTCATTACATTTATCGATGACTTCACACATTTTGGTCATGTGTATTTGATTTCTCACAAATCTGAAGCATTGGATTGCTTTATTCGTTACTTGAACGAAGTTGAGAATCAATTGGAACGTAAGGTTAAAACCTTGCGCACTGACCGTGGAGGAGAATATTTGTCTGATCAGTTCAAGACAATGTGTAATGAGAAAGGGATTATTAGACATCTTACTATCCCTGGAACTCCACAGCAAAATGGGGTTGCTGAAAGAAGAAATAGGACTCTTCTTGAAATGGTTAGGTCTATGATGGCGCAGGCTAATTTGCCAATCTCCTATTGGGGAGATGCATTACTAGTAGCAACCTATATACTTAACAAAGTGCCTTCAAAGTCAGTTCCATCTACCCCACATGAACGTTGGACAGGCAGAAAACTGGATTTGAATAATCTGAGACCTTGGGGGTCAACTGCCTACGTTCATGATAAGACTCACGAATATGGAAAACTAGGACCCAGAGGTAAGAAGTGTATCTTTATAAGGTACTCTGAGACCTCTAAGGGTTATGTTTTTATTGGTGAGCGACAAGATGGAATCATCTCTGAAATAGAGTCAAGAGATGCTACTTTTCTAGAAACTGAGTTCCCAACACGAGGTGAAGTTGATAAGACAATTCCTCTATATGAGATAGAGGAGGAGGATAATGTTCCTTTATCAACAAATCAGGAGATGCCTGAATCTAGTCAACCGAGTGGGAGTAATTTGCCACTGAATGAGTCAGTTTCTCAACAGTCTAACCTTCGAAGAAGTAGTCATCAGATTATTCCTCGAAGAAGGTTTGATATTGAGAATGAGGCATTAATGGTTCTCCCAGTTGACGATGAGGAACCTCGAATAGTTGAGGAAGCTATGAGCAGCTCAGTTAGAAAAGAATGGAAAGTTGCAATGGATGAAGAAATGGAGTCAATGAGAAAGAATCAAGTTTGGGATTTAGTCGATCTTCCTCTAGGCCGAAGGGCTATTGGGAATAAGTGGATTCTCAAAGTAAAGAGGAAAGCAGATGGATCAATAATCGATACAAAGCTCGATTAGTTGCAAAAGGATATACCCAAATGAAGGGCATTGACTTTAAAGATACATTCTCCCCAGTTGTGAAGTTTGTGTCAATACGTGTCATCCTAGCTATAGTAGCACAATATGACATGGAATTACATCAGATGGGTGTAAAAATGGCTTTCCTTAATGGTAATCTTGACGAAGAAATCTATATGGTATAACCAGAAGGTTATGTTGCTGAAGGCCAAGAGAAAAGAGTATGTAGACTTCGGAAGTCTATATATGGGCTAAAGCAAGCGGCAAGACAATGGAACATAAGATTTAATGAAGTAATATTATCTTATGGTTTCGAAATGATCAATGAGGATCATTGTGTTTACCTAAGAAAGGAAAAAGGAAAGCTTGTCAATTTATCATTATATGTTGATGATATGCTAATAGCTGGAAGTGACATAAAGAGTGTGATAGAAGTCAAAAGCTGTCTTGAGCAAAAGTATGTATCCCAAGACTCCAGAGGAAATAGCGGAAATGAAGAAGAAACCATATGCCAGTGCTATTGGTAGTTTAATGTACACTATGTTGTGTACTTGTCCCGATATAAGTTATATTGTTGGCTTAGTTAGTCGTTTCCAGTCAAACCCAGGATCGAGACACTGGAAAGCGGTGAAGAGGATATTCAGATATTTTAAAGGAACAGCTGATTATTGCCTCTGTTTCCAAGGATCATATATGAGCCTAAGTGGCTACTCAGATGCAGATTGGGCAGGGGACCTTGATGACAGAAAATCCACATCTGGCTATGTCTTCTTGTTGAATGATGGCGCCATCTCATGGAATAGCAAGAAGCATGCTTGTGTAGCCTTGTTGACAATGGAAGCTGAGTATGTGGCTTGTGCAGCGGCTGTGCAAGAGGTTGTCTGGCTAAGAAGGTTCTTGAAGCATCTGAGGATTGCTGAGGATAGTGGGAGTCCTGTTACTGTGTATTGTGACAGTCAAGCTGCGATAGTTTTTTTCAAGGATCCCAAATATCACAGCAAAGGCAAGCATATAGAAATTAAGTATAATTTTGTAAGAGATATTGTTGACAAGAACAAAGTGATTCTTGAGTACATCCCTACACGGAATATGCTTGCTGATCCTTTTACTAAGCCATTGACTAAAGAGTCATTTCATGGGCATATGAAGTTTTTGGGACTTCGGAGAATGTAACAATTGTAAAGACATTTTGATAAATGAAAAATTCCATGATCTATTCAGTGTATATGTCTTGGTTACATTCGAATAAAAGTCTCGATAAGCATGTTGGCAGATTGAGATTGGTCCACTCACATGGACAATCATCTCTATTTGTTAAGTACGAATAGAGGTAAGACCGTTACTTATGGGACAACTTTTGTAGCTGTGAATAGAGACATACTCATAAGTTAAGGTCGCCTTGATATTAGTGTCAAGATGAGATCATTTGTGTAATGATTGGAGTAAATGCACCCACCATTTACTGAATCTGCTTGAAGCCAAATTAGAATTCATATGTTGAATTCAGGATTAGACATTGGGAATGTCTAGATCGAAATCTGTACGATGTTAAATTTAGGAAAAACATGCGCTCTTTTTAGTAAAGAGAATAACATCATAGCATGTGATTCATACCACATGTGCTATGGCGACAAGAAGGGTTGTAGGAGAATGGATCCCTGCTTCTCTACTATGTGAGACCCTTGAGATTATAAGTTAATCTCGATTTTACCCTAAGTGACTATTTAGCTGTCTAAGCATGTTTCCTATTGGCTATGGATGATTCGGTCTATGGAGCATAACTAGGAAAGCAACTGATTAGAATGAATGGATTCTAGCTAAAAAGGAAGATAAAGATTGATTTACATCTGCGACATTTATTCACTGGTACCGGTTACATTTTTAGTTCAGTACATAAAATGTAATTGTGAATAATTTGTTTGATTGGAGGTGTTGAACATGCTCTTGACATATGGTCAACATGAGGGATTAGAGATGTTCATGATGATGTAAATAATTTAATCTGGGGTAAAGGCAAGCCATTTATGTCTATGATTCGTTCTATGGACATATATGTCTCTGATTTATTCTATGGAGCAGCTAAGTAAGGTGTGACAATCTTCTTAGCAATTGAATGCTCACTGTGCTTGCTGTCGCACGAACCATTTTCCCTAATGTATGGAATGGATGTTCTGATCTGGTCTTCGTGACTTGATTCTCATAAAGTCTGTGTGACTTATTTGGTCTTTGTGACTAAATTTTGCTCTGGTCTTCGTGCCTTGATCCTCATAAAGTCTCGTGACTTATTTGGTCTTTGTGACTAATTTCGCTCCAGTCTTCGTAACTTGATCACCTTGTAGTCTATATGACTGACATGGTCTATGTGACCATATGGATTGACTTGGACGAGTGGGAGATGTTGGGCGTTATACTTGGCAGACGAAAGGGTTCGTCCCTTTCGCTGCCACAAACGGCAGTTTGCTGGAAACGCCAAGGAGACGAAGGGGCGTCCTTTCCCCTTCGTCTTCCTCAGCCTTCTTATAAAAGGCGTCCAAGGCAATCAAAGAGGGCAGAGGTTGATGCGAAGGTAATCAGCGAGTAGAGGCGTGAGGTGATCAGTGAGCAAAGAGAGAACGGCTAGGGACGGGATTTGGTTTGTGGAAGAGTCCGAGAAGGTTCCGTGTGGTGATCTTCTTGGCGACAGCAGCAGCGACGTCTCCGATGGTTCATCGGCGACTTCATCGACCTGCGTCTTCGGTTGCGGTTCTTCGGGAGATCAATGTGAGTGTTTATGGTTTCCGCATTATTATTTTAATTACTTCATTTAAGTTTTCATGCTCTCAAAACTACCAACATAATCTTAGTCAAAGATTTTAGAGTGAAGTTATACTTACAACTTGTTATATACTCAATAGAAAACCAAATAAAAGAAGTTCAATAACCTATTATGAACTTTGGCACAAAAGGAAATCTAACCTTAACACTTGAGAGTGTGGAGCTGTAGAGCCATTGTGAGGCTTCTTGAACCCAAAATAAAATTAAGAGAAAGAGATGTAGGGTGCATCTTTATAAGCTATACACAAAAAAGCAAAACCTATAGATTCATGGTAATTGAATATAATAATTCTATAGGAATCAACACTATCATAGTATCAAGAGATACAATCTTTAATGATTCCAAGAACAGCCTTCTTTTTTAATAGAGAAGATGATCCTAGATAGAAGTTGACACCAGAGAAATCGGACGGGTGCAACACAGGATTCTCCCCACCCAAAAGTGATGTCTGAGACTCAGTCTTGCAAGATTTTCAGCTTCCATCATAACTGCATCACCTTTTCCACCAGGAGTTCTGTGGGGTGCGCAAGGGAGTGATTCCTAGTCTTGGAGTCTGAGAATAATTTGCAAGGAGTGCTCGGGTAGCACTACTACCTTCAGCAAGTTCCTCATTGGCTAACAAAAGATTACTTGCATAACCCATTTTTACAATTTCCTCCAACTCCTGATCCAAAATTTGTGGTGCTGGAAGCACCAGTTTAGACCTTTTCCTAACTACTTCTGGATCATTAAGTTTGTTGGCTTGCAAAATTGCAGTAGGGGTATCCTGTCTTTGTGCTATCTTGTTTTTAGCAATATCTTGTTTCCTTAACTGTGCTTCAACATCAGCTCTCCTTCTTCCTTCAAGCTCCTCGATGGTGGTTGGATATTTGGGTTGTCCTTGTTGGAGTGTATACTAAAAGCCTAGCTTTTGTAAACATTTATTTATTAAAATAAAAGAATCACATTGATCAATATCTGCATTTATTTATTAAATATAATTGTTCAATTAATTTATATAGTAGACAACATGAAGTGTGGTGTCACACTCAGAAGATTATGTTGTCGGTTCTCTATAAATTATAAACAGTTGCTCACGACTAAGATAGAAAGGAACAAACTATCAGTATAGTCTTAGTGTAATTAAGTATTAGTTTATCTTGACTAATAAATTACACTGATACACTTTAAGTGTATTGAGTAGGATCATTTAAGTATGTTCTTTTTGTACTGACTTAGTAAAAGAACTAGACCTTAGTTATTATGGAAGTGTGTGCTCTTAATCCTAATATAATAACAAGCACATATATTTAATATTTATTTCTTTGACTTATCAAAGGGTGAGGTTTAGCTCGATAAATCAATATGCCCGATAAGTTGAGAAATGATATTACTTATAGTGTGTGTTGTTGATTATAGAAGGAATCCGTGTCCTAATTATCTAGGTTGAGAATGTCCCCAAGAGGAACTCATAAGGATTGCCATGTTAAACCCTGCAGGTGGACCTAGTCCGACATGACAATAAAGTTGAGTGGTACTACTCTTGGAGCTAGATATTAATTAAGTGAGTTGTCAGTAACTTACTTAATTAGTGGACATTCGTAATCTTAAACACAGGGAGACTAACACACTCATGATAAGAAGGAGCCCATAAAGTAATTTGGGATTGGTGCGGTAGTGCGGTAATAACTCTCTAGTGGAATGAGTTATTATCGATGAACTTGAGTTGTGTGTTCGGGGCGAACACGGGATACTCAAGCTCATCGGAAAGCCAAAACCAATTTCTCCTCTAGGTCTCTGTCGTAGCCTCATTATAGCCTCAAGTCCACCCAAATGTAAGGTTCTTCTTGGTGTCCAAGAAGGGGATCGGACCATTGCTTGGTGACCAAGCAATGGCCGGCCACATCCTCTTATAGGGGTCGGCCCTATAGCTTGGTGACCAAGCTTGTAGGGGCCGGCCAATATTAATTCAAATAGGAGGGTTGTTTTGAATTTTTAAAATCTTCTCTTTGTAGAAAACTATAAGTTTTAAAAGAGAGATTTTAATTTTTAAAACTTTCCTTATTTGAATTTGGCCACATGTTTTAATAGAGAGTTTTAAAAGTTTTAAAACTTTCCTTTTTTAACCATCCTCATGGTTTAAGGAAAAAAAGGGAGATAAGTTTTAAAAATTAAAATTTTCTATCATCATGTTAAAAAAAGAAAATTTTATAATAGAGTTTTTAAATTTTAAAACATGGTTTTAATTTTTAGAAATTTTCCTTTTTTAACTCCTACTTTAGAAAAGAGAGCTTGTAGAATTTTATAAGAATTTTTCTTGTAAAATTTTATATAAAAAGTATTTATTTCTTTCTCTTGTGGGGGTCGGCCAACCTTGCTTAGTGCCCAAGCAAGGTGGCCGGCCATATTAAAATAATAAAATCATCATCCAATTAATTTTGGTGATTGATTCAATCAAGAGGAAAGAAAAGGAAAAATAAAAGGGAAAAAGAAAAACTCTTGGATGATTTTATTTTTTGTAAAAAAATTTTCCTTATTTGCCTTGGGCAAGTAATATAAAAGAAGGGGTGAGGGGGCTTCATGAGACACAACTCTTATTCTTTTGCTTGGGTGATCTCTTGGTGGCCGGCCCTCTCCCTTCTCCCTTTCCCTTTGCTCTCTTCTCTTGTGTTTGGAATTCTTACAAAAAGAAATAACTAGCATGATGCGGAAAACAATTGCTAATTATACCGTCTCTTTGTAAACTAATGACCTCGAGATCTTCTGCCGTATTCCTCGCCTCACCTTGGACGTCGTGTGGGCGACTAGGGGCGTCAATTCGGGTGGGTCGGGTCGGGTTGAGTTTTTTTTTATTTTTTTAAACCCAAACCAAACCCGACCCGAACCCGAGTTCAACCCAAAACACCTCAACCCGAACCCGAACTCGACCAACCCAATCAACCTGAACCCAACCCATATAACGCGAAAATCCTATACAAAACGACTTTTTTGGGTTATTTTCCCTATAATTCTTCACTTTTATCTCAATACTCCATCATTATCATACAAACATAATATTAATATACATAAAAACATCTAAATTTTTAAAATAAAATTTGATTTAACCCCAAAAAACCCACAAAACCCTATATTTAAGTCAACCCGGGTCAACCCGAACCCGACCCGACCCAACCCGAAACTTTTTTACTCTCCAACCCTCCAACCCGAACCCGACCCGAACCCGAAAATGCCCAACCCGAACCTGATTTTTTTTGGGTCAACCCGGGTTGGGTCGTCGGGTCGGGTTCATTTTTGACAACCCTATGGGCGACGATCCTCCAAGATGAACACTACCCAAAAGCTTTCTTCCTCTTTCTTTAAAATCCGGCCACCACCACCACCAAGGAGAAGTGAGCAAAGGGAAAGGGAGAAGAGAGAGGGTCGACCACACCAAGAGAGACTCCTCCAAGAGAATAAGAATTGTGTCTCATGAAGCCTCCTCACCCCTTCTTTTATAATACTTGCCCAAGGCAAATAAGGGGAGAATTTTTATAAAAATTAAAATCTTCCAAGAGTATTTCCTTGTCTTTTTTATTTTTCCTTTTCTTTCCTCTTGATTGAATTAATCACCAAATTAATTGGATGATGATTTTATTTTTTTGTTTTGGCCGGCCACATTGCTGGGGCACCAAGCAAGGGTGGTCGACCCCTATAAGAGGAAGGAAATAATTTTTTTATAAAATATTATAAGAAGAAAAACTCTTATAAAATTTTACAAACTCTCTTTCCTAAAGTAGGAGTTAAAAAAGGAAAGTTCTAAAAATTAAAACCATGTTTTAAAATTTAAAACTTCTCTTCAAAATTTCTTTTTTTAACATGAATAGAAAATTTTAATTTTTAAAACTTCTCTTCCTTTTTTTCTAAAACCATGAGGATGGTTTTAAAAGGAAAGTTTTAAAATTTTTAAAACTCTCTATTAAAACATGTGACCTAATTCAAATAAGGAAAGTTTTAAAAATTAAAATCTCTCTTTTAAAACTTATAGTTTTCTACAAAGAGAATATTTTAAAAATTCAAAACAGCCCTCCTTGTTTGAATTATTGTGGCCGGCCCCTACTAGCTTGGTCACCAAGCAATAGGGTCGGCCCCTATAGAAGAGGATGTGGCCAGCCTTTGCTTGGTCACCAAGCATTGAACCGGCCCCCTTCTTGGACACCAAGATGAGCTTATATTTGGATGGACTTGATGCTATAATGAGGCTACAACAGGGGCCTAGAGGAGAAATTGGTTTTGGCCTTCCGATGAGCTTGAGTATCCCATGTTCGCCCCGAACACACAACTTAAGTTCATCGATAATAACTCATTCCACTATAGAGTTATTATCGCACTACCGCATCAATCCCAAATTATATTATGGGCTTCTTCTTATCATGAGTGTGTTAGTCTCCCTGTGTTTAAGATAACGAATGTCCACTGATTAAGTAAGTTACTGACAACTCACTTAATTAATATCTAGCTCCAAGAGTAGTATCACTCAACTTCATTGTCATGTCGGACTAAGTCCACCTGCAGGGTTTAACATGACAACCCTTATAAGCTCCTCTTAGGGACATTCTCAACCTAGATAACTAGGACACAGATTCCTTCTATAATCAACAACACACACTATAAGTAATATCATTTCCCAACTTATCGGACATATTGATTTATCGAGCTAAACCTCACCCTTTGATAAATCAAAGAAATAAATATTAAATATATGTGCTTGTTATTATATTAGGATTAAGAGCACACACTTCCATAATAACTAAGATCTAGTTCTTGTATTAAGTCAGTACAAAAAGAACTTACCTAAAATGGTCCTACTCAATACACTTAAAGTGTACCAGTGTAATTTATTAATCAAGATAAACTAATACTTAATTACAGTACGACTATTTCGATAGTTGTTCCTTTCCATCTTAGTCGTGAGCAACTGTTTATAACTTATAAAGAACCGACAACATGATCTTCTGTGTGTCACACCACACACCATGTTATCTACTTATATAAATTAATTGAACAATTACATTTAACAAATAAATATAGATATTGACCAATGTGATTCTTTTATTTCAAAAATAAATATTTACAAAAGCTAGACTTTTAGTATACACTCCAACAATCTCCCACTTATACTAAAAGACTAAGCTGTCATATCTGTTGTCATACATTTGATTCTCATCCTCTCCACATGCCGATTAAAAGCTTTCGCCGGAAGGGCCTTAGTGAAAGGATCTGCCAGGTTATCTACTGATGCAATCTTGGCGACGACAACTTCTCCTCGCTTGACGATGTCTCGTATTAGGTGGCACTTGCGCTCTATATGTTTACTTGCCTTATGAGCTCGTGGTTCCTTCGAGTTTGCAACTGCACCGCTATTATCACAATAAATTGTGATGATCTTGGACAAACCAGGAATCACATCTAAGTCCATTAGAAAGTTCCTGAGTCATACAGCTTCTTTGGCTGCCTCAGAGGCTGCCACATACTCAGCTTCCATAGTTGAGTCCGAGACGCATTTCTGCTTAACACTCTTCCATGCAATAGCTCCACCTCCTAGAGTAAACACATAGCTTGACGTAGACTTACTATTATCCCTACCTAATTGGAAATCTGAATCCATGTAACCCACAGGGAGCAAATCATCTGCTTGGTAAACTAGCATATAATCTCTAGTCCTTTTCAGGTACTTTAATATATGTTTTATAGCAGTCCAATGTCCTTGTCCAGGATTACTCTAATATCTGTTAACCATGCCCACGGTAAAACAGATATCAGGTCTCGTACACAGCATTGCATACATAAGGCTTCCTACAGCCGAAGCATAAGGAACTGCCTTCATATCCTCCATCTCCTTTGATGTCTTTGGAGACATCTCTTTAGATAAAGCTACTCCATGCCTAAAAGGTAAGAAACCTTTCTTGGAGTTCTGCATGCTAAAACGAGCAAGGATCGTGTCTATATATGAAACTTGAGATAGGCACAACAATTTTTTCTTGCAATCCCTTATAACTTTGATCCCAAGAATGTGTGCACATTCTCCTAAGTCCTTCATATCAAATTGTTTGGACAACCATACCCTTACGTCCGATAATACCTTGACATTATTGCCAATTAACAAAATATCATCTACATATAGTACAAGAAATACCACCACGTTTCCGTTACACTTCTTGTATACACAAGACTCATCCGGACACTGAATAAATCCATATGATTAGATTACTTCATTAAACCGGATGTTCCAAGATCTTGAAGCTTGCTTCAGTCCATAAATGGACCGATTGAGCTTGCACACTAGATGCTCTTTGCCTTTTTCAATGAATCCCTCTGGTTGTTTCATATGGATGTTTTTTTCAAGACTTCCGTTAAGGAATGCTGTCTTGACATCCATTTGCCAAATCTCATAATCCATATGAGCGGCAATGGATAAGAGTATCCGGATAGACTTTAGCATAGCTACCGGCGAAAAAGTCTCCTCATAATCGATTCCCTCTTTCTGAGTGTACCCTTTCGCAACAAGCCTTGCTTTGAAGGTTTCTGCCTTCCCGTCTGTCCCTCTTTTCCTTTTGTAGATCCACTTGCATCCAACGGTTTTTACACTATCAGGTAGTTCTACAAGCTCCTAGACTTTATTAGAATACATAGACTCTATTTCAGAATCCATTGCTTTTTGCCAAGATACTGCATCTATATCTTGGAGTGTTTTGTCATATGTCCGGGGATCAGGTTCATGTTTACCCGGGATCAAGTCCGAAGACTCTCCCAAAAACATGAATCTCTTAGGTTGCCTTACAACCCTCCCACTACGACGAGGCACTGTCTCTGGTTGTGTATCCTGTGAGACACGTGTTACAGTTTCTAGTGGTACTTCATCTTGTACTGTTGATACTAAAGTAGACGTGTCCTCTCTTATTTCTTCTAGAACTATTTCACTCATGGGCTTATGGTTCATTACATAATCTTCTTCTAAAAATCGAGCATTGGTGCTAACAATGATCTTCTGATTTTTAGGATTATAAAACAAATCACCTTTCGTTTCCTTAGGATATCCCACAAACAGGCAGACTTCTGTACGTGATTCCAACTTGTCAATATCTCCCTTCAGCACATGTGCTGGACTACCCCATATCCGGATATGATTCAGACGAGGCTTACACCCATTTCATAATTCCATGGGAGTAGAAGGAAATGTTTTAGAATGTACCATATTCAGAATGTACACTGCTGTTTCCAGAGCATATCCCCAAAATGAATTTGGTAATTCTGAATAACTCATCATCGATCTAACCATTTCCATAAGAGTCTTATTTCTTCGTTCTGCCACACCATTTTATTGGAGTGTACCAAGTGCAGACAATTGGGATTGAATCCCGACTTCTGATAAGTAATTCCTAAACTCTCCAAAGAGATATTCGCCACCACGGTTAGACCGTAGTGTCTTGATACTTTTACCAAGACGTTTCTCCACATCAACCCTATATTCTTTGAACTTATCAAAGCATTCAGACTTGCGGCGCATCAGGTAAATGTATCCGTATCTTGAATAATCGTCTATAAAGGAGACGAAGTATTCATACCACCTCTTGCCTGGATAGACATAGGACCACACAAATCAGAATGAATCAGTTCTAACGCATCTTTGGCTCTATAACCCTTGGCCTTAAAAGGTCTCTTGGTCATTTTACCTTCCAAGCAAAATTCACATGTTGGAAAGTTTTCCAACTCTAATGAACCCAAGAGTCCATCGGCTACAAGCCTTTGAATCCTATTTAAGTTAATATGACCAAGCCTTAGATGCCAAAGATACGTTTGGTTTATTTCCGAAGGTTCTTTTCTCTTATTAGAGTTAGAAGATGTGTTATTAATTTTCATATTTTGCTTTGTGGGAGAAATTGGATTTAAAGTATATAAATTGTCAACCAATGCACCAGAATAGATAATCACCTTATTTCTCTTTATAACCACATTGTTACTAAAGGAAACAGAATATCCATCCAAATACAGTTTAGAAACTGAAATTAAATTCTTTCTAAAATTGGGTACATAAAGATAATTTCTTAAAATCAAAATTTCTATTCCTATCAAAAGATAAGTAGACGTCTCCCATAGCCGCCACTTTAGTAGCATTGCCCATGTAGACGGTAATCTCTCCATCAAATAGTCGTCGGGTTTCCTGAAACCCCTGCAAAGAATTGCAGACATGATCAGTGGCTCCCGTATCTACACACCAGGTGCTAGTAGATAACACTGCTAAATATGTTTCAACTACTAGTGCATGAGATATACCTTTATTGTTCTGATTCCTACGAGGACAGTCCGCCTTCCAATGTCCTGACTGCTTGCAGATGAAGCACTTGCCCTTCGGCTTCTTCATTCCAGCTTTTTGTCCCTGAGGTTTATTCACTCTCTTTGCTAAAAAGACATGTTTCTTCTTCTTGCCTTTCGGTTTAGAAGTAGAACCATTTTCAACATAGTGAATCTGAGAACTTTGATGAAATATACCTTATGCTGCCTGTAGTTCTGTCAGAAGTTCCGCCAATGTATACTCTCTTTTGTTCATGTTATAGTTCAGGCGGAACTGCTCAAAACTTCTGGGTAGCATTTGGAGAATTATATCGACCTGGGTTTCCCCATCGATTTCTCCTCCAAGAACTTGTATTTCGTTCAGATAGACGATTATTTTGAGGATATGATCCCTTACGGGTGTTCCCTCAGACATGGTGGTTGTCATTAGCTTTCTCATTGCCTCTTGTCTAGCAGTCCGACTCTGGTGCCCAAAGAGTTTTTTGAGATTGTTCATTATATCATAAGTTGTTGGTAAATCTTGATGCTGATGTTGCAATACATTTGACATTGATACCAAAATGTAACACCTCGCCATCTCATCAGCTTTTACCCATTTCTTATGATACTCAATCTCCTCTGGGGTAGAGTCACCGTCAGGTGCATCAGGGCAAGCCCAGTCAATACAAACTTATAGCTTTCAGCAGTAAGAATAATGTCCAGGTTCCTTTTCCAATCAATATAGTTGGGACCAGTAAGTTTATTTTCTTTCAGTATAATGGTCAGTGGGTTGAAAGTCATCCTAAGAATCGCAAAAAAAACTTTGGTCAAGACTCTAAATTTAGAATAATATTGATTCCTCAAACAATACTATTTTAAATTAACCAACACCTCAAATCACCGTGAATATTGCATGCCACGTTAGTGTGGACGTATACAAATTCAATATTTGTAAGAGGAGGGTGTGACATATTAATTTTATTATCTTGTCATCCTAACTTTATGATAAATAAAATTAATAGTTGGTTTCACTTTGGTCACACAAAACAATAGCAGTGACTCCGTTGGGGAGGATACTATTGAATGCGTCTAAGTGCATACCATTACTTGATACTAAGTCCATTAAATAGGATTGTGCCCCTTCAGTTGGAGAAGATCACACGCTCCTAAATAATTTCCTATAACCATTCATAAAAGAAGTTTGATCTAGTGATCCGCAACAAACCCATCCGTTGTGGAGGGAGGCACTCAGAGCCAACACGCAAGTTTGTTGCATCACTTACAAACCAGTAATGGAGACCATGGGATTTATTAAAATCCCTCTCTCACTTAGTTATTTAAAATGAGGATTTTAACCTATGCTAGCATACATCACATGCATATAAACATCAAGTAAATAAAAGCAATAAATTTAGAAATTAATTTTTCAACTATTATGACATTTTCCATCACTGTCTTCAGTATGCTCCAACCCTAGCTGCTGCCATCTTTAGCCACAGTCATCGGGTCGAGTTGTCGCATCTATCTTGCTTCTTATTCCGCTGTGCCTCTGGTCCTCCAATAGCACCACGCCTCGCAAAGATACGATCCGCGACAAATATAGAATTTTACATATATCGATCCTATATTCCATAAAGGAATGTACATGTATTCTAGATCGAAAAAATAAAATTCCAAAAATAATACAGCTCCTACTGTATTTGATACATACAATCATGCACACAAAATAATGCCCTTGACATGTCCAAGGGTCCAATCACACACAATATCTAAATGTCATAATAGTTGAAGCCTACAACCACAAAGTTAGCACATTCTACTATTATCCTGCCTAAATTATGTATGACATGTGCATAATTAATTTGAAAACCAAAACACACAGAGGCAAACCCTAGCTCTGATACCAATTGTTGGTTAGTCCTAGGAAAACGTACCAGTTTCACTGTACAAAAATTTTTGTACAAGTGTCAAACCTTTCCTTAAATAACCTATTGTGTTCTTTAGAAGTTAAATTAGGAATCGCAGACGGAACTTAATATCATTGATTCAAAATTTAACTTATCTGTCTTAATAGTTTAGATTTGAATCGCAAGCGGAACTTAACACTATTGATTCAAATCCACCTATGTTATTAATTCCATTAAATATTAATTTCTAAAATTGGCTTCTAGGACTGCATGGTGAGGCACATGGCCTTCTTGGATATGGGAGCAACCACCACCGCCTAGACAAAGCCTTTTAAGGAAAGCTAATATTTAATTTCCTTAAATAACTCTAGGTTAACCAAAAAGAACAATCGAATCACAAATTCGAAAACAAAGAAAACACAAATTCGAAAAACTAATTCGAAATACTAGATCTAATGCCTCTTGTGTTTGGAATTCTTACAAAAAGAAATAACTAGCATGATGCGGAAAACAATTGCTAATTATACCTTCTCTTTGTAAACTAATGACCTCGAGATCTTCTGCCGTATTCCTCGCCTCGCCTTGGACGTCGTGTGAGCGACGATCCTCCAAGATGAACACCACCCAAAAGCTTTATTCCTCTTCCTCTAAAATCTGGCCACCACCACCACCAAGGAGAAGTGAGCAAAGGGAAAGGGAGAAGAGAGAGGGTCGGCCACACCAAGAGAGACTCCTCCAAGAGAATAAGAATTGTGTCTCATGAAGCCTCCTCACCCCTTCTTTTATAATACTTGCCCAATGCAAATAAGGGAAGAATTTTTACAAAAATTAAAATCTTCCAAGAGTTTTTCCTTTTCCCTTTTATTTTTCCTTTTCTTTTCTCTTGATTGAATCAATCACCAAATTAGTTGGATGATGATTTTATTTTTTGTTTTGGCCGGCCACATTGCTTGGGCACCAAGCAAGGGTGGCCGACCCCTATAAGAGGAAGGAAATAATTTTTTTTATAAAATATTACAAGAAGAAAAACTCTTATAAAATTTTACAAGCTCTCTTTCCTAAAGTAGGAGTTAAAAAAAGAAAGTTCTAAAAATTAAAACCATATTTTAAAATTTAAAACTTCTCTTCAAAAATTTCTTTTTTTAACATTAATAGAAAATTTTAATTTTTAAAACTTCTCTTCCTTTGTTTCTAAAACCATGAGGATGGTTAAAAAAAGAAAGTTTTAAAACTTTTAAAACTCTCTATTAAAACATGTGACCTAATTCAAATAAGGAAAGTTTTAAAAATTAAAATCTCTCTTTTAAAACTTATAGTTTTCTACAAAGAGAATATTTTAAAAATTCAAAAACAACCCTCCTTGTTTGAATTATTGTGGTCGGCCCCTACTAGCTTAGTCACCAAGCAATAGGGTCGGCCCCTATAGAAGAGGATGTGACAAGCCTTTGCTTGGTCACCAAGCATTGAACCGGCCCCCTTCTTGGACACCAAGATGAGCTTATATTTGGATGGACTTGATGCTATAATGAGGCTACGACAGGAACCTAGAGGAGAAATTGGTTTTGGCCTTCCGATGAGCTTGAGTATCTCATGTTCGCCCCGAACACACAACTTAAGTTCATCGATAATAACTCATTCCACTATAGAGTTATTATCGCACTACCGCACCAATCCCAAATTATATTATGGGCTTCTTCTTATCATGAGTGTGTTAGTCTCCCTGTGTTTAAGATAACGAATGTCCACTAATTAAGTAAGTTACTGACAACTCACTTAATTAATATCTAGCTCCAAGAGTAGTACCACTCAACTTCATTGTCATGTCGGACTAAGTCCACCTGCAGGGTTTAACATGGCAACCCTTATAAGCTCCTCTTAGGGACATTCTCAACCTAGATAACTAGGACACAGATTCCTTCTATAATCAACAACACACACTATAAGTAATATCATTTCCCAACTTATCGGACATATTGATTTATCGAGCTAAACCTCACCCTTTGATAAATCAAAGAAATAAATATTAAATATATGTATTTGTTATTATATTAGGATTAAGAGCACACACTTCCATAATAACTAAGGTCTAGTTTTTTTATTAAGTCAGTACAAAAAGAACTTACCTAAAATGGTCCTACTTAATACACTTAGAGTGTACCAGTGTAATTTATTAATCAAGATAAACTAATACTTAATTATACTACTACTATTCCGATGGTTTGTTCCTTTCCATCTTAGTCGTGAGCAACTGTTTATAATTTATAAAGAACCGACAACATGATCTTCTGTGTGTAACACCACACACCATGTTATCTACTTATATAAATTAATTGAACAATTACATTTAACAAATAAATGTAGATATTGACCAATGTGATTCTTTTATTTCAAAAATAAATGTTTACAAAAGCTAGGCTTTTATTATACACTCCAACATGGATGACATTCGACCCACAATTAGAGCAATTGTTCTCCATTGAGTAGGCATGAGCTTGGCAAGATGAAGCAGTTTCTCATCCTCTTCCCTTGTCCACTCTGTCTGAAAAATCAAAAGGAACTTCAATTGATAGTTTTTTCAATAGAGCATAGTTGTCAACCAGCAAAGATAAGAAAAAGATATATATACCCCTGCGATTCAGCGGGAAAAAAACTAAAAAATTACTTAAAGTAGTTGAAAATTAACTAAAGTAAAAAAAATTACTGTAGGTTGAGAGTGTCATTCCATTGATCGATTACTCTTTACAATGAAAAAAACAAAACGTGGGAAAGAGGAGTCTGGTTGGGAGCATAAGACGAGGAGAACGACTCGTTATGGTTTGGAGCATAGGACGAGGAGAACGGATTTTTGCAATAGATATATTTCGATAAAAAATTTGTAATCAAACATATTCTGGCTTTGTGGGTTTAGGGATTATACAATTAGTCAGTGCAATGACTCTCTCAAGCTACAGGAATTTTTTACTTTAGTTAATTTTCAACTGCTTCAGATAATTTTTTACTTTTTCCCCGCTAAAACGCATGAATATATATGTCTTTTTCTTATCTTTATCGGTTGATTGCTATCGCCGACCAATAAGGGACTTTTTTTTTTGTTACTTTATTTATGTTTTTTTTTTTAATAAATTCTAGTACTATCCATCCGATTCCTATCCGATGAGCGGCTAGCATGTCAAGGATAGTAAAATTACATCAAATACGAAGGTAACAATAGAAAGCCTCTAACAAATGGAAATAAGGTAAAAAGTAGGAGATGAACATCGAACCGATAAATCATATATATATTCTGAGATAAATTCTCATTACCATAACAAAAATGTAGTAGCAAAGTGGTCACTGATGCATATTAGATGACAATGCAATTAGCTAAAATTAACAAAGATCAGGACTTCGTTCGCCATCTCTGAGCATAGATAACATCAACCAAAATAATTCATAGTTCAAAAAGTGGAACCATTGAAGCCAAAGAAAGAGAGAAGATTGTATCAGTTGAAATTACAGATATCGAAAAATTTGTCCAAGCTTATCAAGAAAAAGTAATCAATAACATATTAATGAGATACAAAAAAAAACATTAAAACAGTAATATTCTTTTCGCCCGGCTTATCAAGAAAAATTAAACTAGTGCTAAAATCAACAACTACTACAAGAAAAAATAATAATACTGACGGAATTACCGGTTGAATTAATATTTCATTAGTATTTACCGACGGAACACAAATTCCATCAGTATAATTTAGTTTACCGACGGAATATTAATTCCATTGGTAAACAATATTCCGTTGATAAATCCATTTTTTAGGACATTGATTCCTTTCTGTTTCATGCACACTCGTTCCTCTCCTCCCCTCTGACGGAACTACGACGGAATATTCCGTGATAATGTTGATTTTTTTATAGTGAACATATAATAAGATCGGACAACAAAACATCAAAACAATAATATTCTTTTTACCTAACTTATCAAGAAAAATTAACAAAACAGTAATATTCTTTTCACCCACCTTATCAAGAAAAATTAAATTAATGATAGAATATTTCAACAACATATTAATGAGATCGGACAACAAAGCATCAAAACAGCAATTTTCTTTTCGCCCAGCTTATCAAGAAAAATTAAACTAATGCTAGAACAACATATTAATGAGATCGAACAACAAAGCATCAAAACAATAATATTCTTTTCGTTCAAATCAGGAGATACCGACTTGTGGCTCCTCGGGAACAACAGTGATGCGATTGGTGCAACCCACGAGGAGCTGCCGATCAAGAGAAATGGGCTAGGGATCGAGAAGACACAGATGGGAAGGTCCGGCTAAGAGATCGCTGCAGAGAACGGATGAACAAGAGAGGATGAGGAAGGGGGAGGATATAGGGCTAGGGCTTCGGCGATTCAACCTCGAGTCTTCTTCTCAGCGTGGTTACGGACGACAATGGAAATGGAAGGGCACGACGAATTCGAAATGACTATAAAATCTATTTTAAATTGTGGAAGACTAAATAAATAAAAATAAAATTAGTTTATAGTATATTTGTATTATGAATTACAACAATATTTATTTAATCGTATTTCTTACCGATATATGTAAAACATTATCAAATAAATAGAGATTATTAAATTTTTTTTAATATATTAGTATTATTAATGGCCGTTATTGGGCAAAAGAAGGGCAATTACATTGCATTTCTCAATAAGAATTAGTAAAATAAATCAACTCAATGAGAAAGTCACAAGATGATTAAACTATAAACTGCACCAAAACCATAATTTACAACCAAATAACTCCTAATAAATAAGGAGTAAACATAAAAATAAATATCACAAGCTTCATTTTCACGAAATATTGTGTTGATAAAAGTTAACTGTCCAATGCAGAAATAAACAAAATTAGTAAAAAATTATACCTTAAGAACGAAGGGGAGCTTTAGCTCAACGGATAATTTGTTGTTGTGTGATGTCACGAGTTCAAATTTTGAAAACATGTTACAAAAAATAGGATAAGACTGTGTCCAATGGATCCTTACATCAGATATTGCATGGTGGAAGTTTTATGCACCGGACTACTCTTTTTTTATACTTAAGAACGAATTAACAAGCAATGTAGTAATAGTTGTTGACCGGTCGATCAAAATTAATATCTATTTAACTGCAGTTGTATTGCGACCTAAAAAATAAAACAAATACTATATCTAATCTATCAATGTGCTAATGTGTTGTGATATAAGAAAATACACAAATAACTCATAATCTACCAATGTCCTGAGTTCTAACTGATGCCGTGCTGGCAAAAATATGAAGCAAATAATAAATAACATCATTTAATTTCTCTATCCAACTTTATCTACCTGCTGAACGAGTGTTGGCTGCTGCTGGGTTGTGGATTTTTGGGATGCTGCCTATGACTATAAAAAGCAATGAATCAACCGGTGACGTTATTCAAGCGGGGAGGTGCGTGCGTGAGGTGAAGACGAGGTGGAAGAGATCGAGCAAGAGTGTGTGAGGTGTAGGACAGAAATAAATACTAACTTTAAAAATGTCACAATATAAGAATATAAGTATAAAAATGTCAATAAAAATCCTATTTTAATGACATTTATATATGTCTTGTTATTATCATAATAAGAACACATTATATGTTACATAAACTCATTTATTTTGATATTTATAAGTGTCCTATAAACTTTTATAAGGATAGTAAAAGTTATTAATAATCATAATTTATAAGATCATTTTAAAATGTCACCTTAAATAATCTATAATGACATTAATAATTGTCATTTATAATAATTTATAAAGACATTAAAAATTATCACTACAAGAATAATTATTTAGAATATATAACATGAATTCAAAATTTATACATTATCACGATACATCAATCATTTAGAATAAAATACAATTAAAAGTGCTAATATGAAATTTTTATTCATCTAACACTAACTTGAGTCAAATTAAAAATTACAATACTAATGATAAGTCATTTACATCCAAAACTTACTACACACTACACTCAAACTATTAAATTTTAGACTAACAAAGCCTTGTGAAATAAAAACACAATTAGTCGGACCATCTTCAACCATCATATTGTAAACAAAATCCGTGTACCTGTCATCTATAAATACAATGCATATATTTGTATTAGTGAAATAAAACAATGAAAATAAAAAGTTAATAAAATAATTCAAAACATTGGATATCATACCAAATGAGAAAAATGCAAAGTATCAATCCACCTAATAGTAGTCTTCGTTTACTGTTAACTTCAAATACATTTCTTATTTGTTTATAATTATAATACCACAATAAATATAATAAATTAATAATATTTCAATGAAAAGTTAAAAGCATACCAAATGATATGGCCAAGCTATCATTCCTCCAAGTGTATCCTCAAACCTCTATAAAAAATCATAAGGTCTAATTAAACTCTCTTCTTGTTCTAGGACAACTATACTTGTACTTCACACCAATTTGGTCCTAGTGTCTGTCTTCTTACTGTAGTATTTGGATCCATGCTATGAAGCACTCCTTTTGCCATAATTTTTGTTGAATCAAATAAACTTTTGATCAAGACATAACATCCAATCTACATGAAAATGTAAAAGAGAATAAAAGTTTAAAGATGTGTGGAATATATAATAAAAAAAAAAAGAAATTAAACAACCCTTACCCATAAAGATGGACGAGAAGGAATAGAAGTTTGTGGATTACTACTTGATGATGTGTGTTTATTATTATTGCAATTTAAAATAGGATTTTGGTTTGTTTGATAAGAAATCTTTGCTTCTAACATTGCAATATGTTGACCTTGATTTTTAACTTGTTCATCCATTTTTTCTAATTTTGTCTTCGGTTCCATCACTAGTCGATTGCATATGCCACAACTAGGAGCTTCTCCCCATAAATCAGATGGACTAACACCATCACCAAGCATACGTACTTGTCCAGGTCTATCTGGTCCGATAATATGAGCAAATATATCATTTTGACTGACTGGATCATTAGAATATTCAGGAAGTTGATTTGCTAGTTCATTCATTGCAACCTTCACAGACATATGACATGTTGATACTTATTTAACACATAATGATAATTAAAACAAAGCACTTTAAATTAATAAATTGAAGAGTATAAAGTAGTTTACCAATCTTTCTGCTACAACATTACTTGAGGGACTTCCATTGGCATGACTAAAGCAAGCCTGAAATAATTCGACTCGTGTTGGAGGGTGCCCCTTTTCTTTTTCCTAAAAATATATTTAGTTATTAGTTTCTACATTCAAATGCACATAAAATTATAACACGAATAAGAAGAATTATCAATTTATATTGCACTTAGCAAAAGATGTCCTTCGAGTAGTCTGATTCATTATCTTTTGTTTTCTAGCAGCTTTATTTTTTTCACTCCTTTCCTGATATATTATTTACACTCAATAAACAAAATTAAAGTCTACATAACATTTGAATCAAATTATAATCTAAATAAAAAGATATTGTCTACCTTTGATTTTTCTGTGTTTCAAAATGCAACTAGTCTCATATATTGTTCTGCATGAGCTCTTTCATCTATCTGTTGTAATAGAACTTGAATTGATAACTCTGGATCATAGTACTTTTTTTTAGTTCAGATTTCCAGTTTCTCCATTTTTTTACTATTGATTGTAGTGTCCAATTTTCAGTTCTTGGAGAAAGGTAGTATTTTTCCTAAAAAAATAGACAAATTATCTTTGTATAAAGTAAAAGTCTTAAACATGAAAATTACACAAAAGTAATTTAGTTACCTTTATAATATTTAACATGTCTTTTTTTTATCCGTTGTATAATAGAGTTGTATAACTAGTTAAATTTGGGAGGAAATATATCACAAGTAACATGGTATAATTATGAGAAGTTTTAATTAAAATGATGCTATAGTTTTTTTTAATATTGAGAACACAATTAAATACTTTATCATATATTCACTCAAGTCATAAATTCAAGAAGATCTTATATATCAAAATTTCTATAGCTATTAATAACTTAAATAATAACTTTGCATGAAGTATGTTGGTACCATTGGCTTGATCATATAAAAAAATTAATTAGACACATGCATGCATAGTGTCTCCATTGGCTAATGATTTGATAAAAAAATTAATCGGGGCGCATGCATGCAGAAGCCTGAGTCATTCATCGCTGCCTTGTGAGCAATCACTACTCAGCAAGGCAGCAACGCGGAGAAAAGATTTCTTGGACCACTTTTTATGATCTAAGGAATGTGTCATTCGTATTTACGGTGGGATCGTGACTGTAATCCGACCGCAAATCTTTGTGATTCTTTCCTGGGTTCATCGTCCACATCAGGTTATAGTTTTTGTTCGGAGTGGACGACCGGAGGCCGCCCGGGAGGACACCCTCACTTGGCGCCAAGTAACCTGATCACTTATCCACCACCGGAGGCCTCCGGGGCGGCCTCCGGCCGCCCGTTCCGAACAAAAACTATAATCTGTTGGAGACGATAAACCCAGAAAGGGATCGCAACCATTTGCGGCCGGATCGCGGCCACGATCCCGTCGCAAATACGAGTGGCACGTCCCTGGATCACAAAAAAATGGTCCAGGAGATCTGTGCACGTTGCTACAGTTGTTCGTCGGGCAGTGATGCGTTCATGACTGCTACCCTGCCTATCAACATGGTCGCACTCGAATCGACTGCACACCAAGCAGCGACTCGTTGCCTGGCGAAGCAATGGCCGCCTCGCATGAGACCGCTTGTGAACCTGCCACACAAGAAGCGGCTGCTCGTTGCCTGCCAAGGCAACGGCTGCCTCACGAGCTGCCGACGCTCGTTCCTTCGCTGCCATCTTTCGAGCGCGCGGCTGACGCTCTGTGCCTCCTCGTCGGCGAGGGAATATTTTCTTTTTTGCTGAAGAAGAAATAAATTGTTGAAGTTACCTTTCCGCAAAGAAATCCTTGCTTGTTGCAGAGAGAAAGGAGACGATGCTGCGATCCAGAGAGAAAGGAAGCAACGCTGTAGTGTAGGGAGGAAGAAGACGGCCGGCGTGCAGAATTTGTCACTATAAAGGGTCTAATTAGATATTTTAGTTTTAAAGTTAATCTGTTTTAAAAAGTGCCATTAAAATATATTTATAATTACATTTTTAAATAAATGCCATTAAGAAAATGTAGGAATTTTTTTTCCCCTGTAGTGGCGGTGCACTCCTGATGTCGCTACTCTCACATTGACACTCTTGTCTGATTTTATTTATTATATGTTTCATATTTTTACTAGCAACACATTTATTTATTATTACATTTTAGCAATATTGATAGATTAGAATTATTTATTTATTTATTTTAGTTCACAACACATTTAACACATTAATAAATTAGATAAAATATTTTATTTTAATTTTTTTATGTCACGATATAATTACAATTTCTATCTATCCATTATATGAATGAATATTAATTTTAATCAGACGGATCAACAACCATTATTATATTGCTAGTTAATTTGTTCTTAAGGTATAACTTTTTACTAATTTTGTTTATTTCTGCAATTGAAGGTAAGTTTTTTTAACCTAATATTTTATGAAAATGAAGATTGTAATATTTATTTTTATGTTTACTTTTATTCATCGGGAGTTATTTGGTTGTATAAATTGTGTGATGTGGTTTTGGTGCAGTTAATAGTTTAATCTCTTGCCACCAACTCAAGAAATAAAGGAAACAATGGATCGCAAAGGACAAAAATTAAACCCCTAATCAATTGGTACCTGCTACAAGGAACCAAGAACGAACAGCTAAAGATCATCACAGATCCAGAGAAAATTTGAGAGATGCGAATAACAATAACGAGCAAATTTGGGAGATGAAGGTGGTTTTGCATATACCTCTCTCATGGTTACATCTATGACAGCAACAGGATCACTTGATGTTGTGGTTATGCGATCGTAGGGATGCATGGGTAACCGGCCGTCATCATCGTCTTATCCCTCATTGATATCCTCTTTAATGGTGAGATTGTCAATTCTCTAAGATAGAGATAGTAAAAGGTGACGATAGAAAGCCTCTAACAAATGCAAATAAGGAAACAGAGTAGGAGATGAGCATCGAACCAGAATTAGCATAACAGAATGTAGTAGCAAAGTGGTTACCGATACATATATTAGATGAGTGCAATTAGCTAAAATAACCAAACCACCACGTTATGCGGTTACGACTTATGCATCATTAACAAAGATCAGGGTTTTTAGCCATCTCTAACCAAAATAATTCATAGTTCAAAAAGTGGAACCATTGAAGCCAAAAAAAGAACCCTGCAAAGAGAGAAGAATGTGTCAGTTGAAGTTACGGATATGAACCAGAATAAGATTTATTCAGTCTACTAGCAAGTTCGTTCATGACGAATGACGATAAGTTCAATTTTTGAAGTAGGCAACGATGCAAACGCTAGAAAATGCAAATGCCACCAGCATACCTGCACGTCATAGAACTTGATGTAGAATCTGGAACTTTCAACAGAGAGTTTTGCTTCAAGAATTTCAGAAAGTGCAGAACTTAGCTTGGCATTCACGCTGGGCCCTAGAGCTCCTATTGATATAACTTCGCCATAGGCAGCTGGTTCTTCACTTCCACCAAATGCAATAGGCACTCCACCATTAATCAAAATCATCACGTACTGAGCTTCAGAAAAGTGAAAATTAAAGGAAATAACAATGACTACTAAATAACTTTGTAGAATTATATCATACTATGCAATATTCATATTGATGAATGAACTAGAAATTGACACTTAAAAGCAAGATCGCGGCTCTAATATAAGATGTCACTAACTTTGCATCTGTAGAAAATGAAATCCACAAGTCAGCGAGACCTAGAACTACATTGAAATGAATGGCGGGGGACCACCAACTGCTCGGCTACCAAAATGCTCCTTTGATTATTTTGGATGAACACAACTAGAAGAATTACACCATTTACACCCAGGTATTCTATCAGCCTGGTGATGGGTTATGTTGGAAGAAGTACAAAGATTTGTTTCATCTAAAAGATGTTTGAGCAATGGATATAAACCTCAGTGACAACTGATATTGGTGTCAGTCAATGCATCAACAAGCTTTAAGAGTGATACATGTCCCACAACTTGAAAGAGATGATGTATCAGCAGATGAGATAGTCCCTTTACTACCAGCCATCAATGACAAGTTGTTCTAATTATCCCGTCATGAACATGCCTTATTCATTAAACAATACCTATCTCAAAGTTGTTGATAGTGAAATGCAATATCAGCATGACAAAACTTTTGGCCTTTAATAATTGTTCCCCTACTCAGCCTTACTTGGGCATTGAAGGAGGCTTGCCAAAGAACTCATTCAGCCAAGCTTTTGTAGATCCTAATTGGGCATATGAAGCAAGGCAGCTCAGAAGGGAAGCAGTCTGTACAGCTATCGTTTGATTGAACGAGAGCACAGACGCAAGGTAATCAGTGCAGATATAGTTTGGACCAGCTTTGTTATGCATCACTGGAAAGTGGGGCGATTTGGCTGAGAAGAAACTCAAACTTCAAATTACACAAGGACTCATTCTTGTGTATGGCCAAAGTTTCTCTAACTACAGGGACTTCATTTAACACAGATCAAAATTTGACCCATATCATCATTTACAAGCATATCTTTTCAAAGCTAACACAACACTGAAATGCAAGCCAAAGGTTTATTCTAATGTCCATGATAGTAAATTTATCAATACATATTTGAACTGAGAATGACTATGTTTCAAAGAAACCACATTACCATGAGAAATGAATAAAGAGCGAAGAGGAACCTTTTAACTTCAAATGTTTCCGTGGGCCAAAGTACTAAATAAAAGGACAAATAAGCTCATCTGAGGGTAGTTCAATTGGTCTCGAGCAGGTGAGCAAGGCCATTCATATGAACATAGTTTGGATGTGTGAAAATCAATCAGTTTATCAGCAGTTCATGGTCAACCTCTCTTCATTCTGATATAGAACCAAAGTCTCTCCAACTACATAAGCTCAGAAGAGACCAACACATCACCATTCAAGCATTTCTTGCTAAGATCTTATGCCTTAGCCCATGCTACAGAACAAGTTATGAACTTTAACAGTACGCGATAGAATTGCTGACTTGCTATGTTAGAGAGACGTTTAATTGCCATGAAAAATGTACGCATCAGTCGAAAAGGAAACTTTGGAGCCTAAACGCCCCCCAAAAGGTGCAAAACAATACGAAAACCCTGGGAATCTACAACGAAGTCCTCCAGAAAGCCAGGCACTGGGAAATTTCTCCGAACACTTGGTAGCACCGAGAGTGGCATGGACTTCTGACCGTCTCGAGCTTCCCCAATAAGACCAAACAAGCAGTACGCTTCGAAGGTATTATAGATCAAACGGATAGAGTGGGAGAATTTCATGGAACAGTCGGTAGCGGGAAAACAAAAACAAAAAAAAAAAAAGTGAGATGAAGGTTCTCACGGACTCAGGCTTGCCGAGGATCTTGGCGACGGTTCTGGTGCAGTCCTTGAGGATGTCGGAGGCGACCACGGCGTCGACGGGCACGTTGGTGGAGAGGCTCAAGGTCGGCATCGCGAATCCAGCGGCCGGACAGCGATCGCGAGGGCTGGAGGAGCCAAAAACCGTGCGGCGTGGGAGTTGGAGTAGAGATTGCAATCGGGAGGAGCGAACGGAGATGATAAGAACTAGATAGTACTAAAATTTATAAAAAAAATAAAATAAAATAAAATAATAAATAATAAATAATTTAAATACGCCTCCAAAATACTTTGGATTTTAAAATTCCCAAATTATTATTTTATTATGAATATGCTATTTTTCAGGATGAAATTATATAAGAACAGATTTAACTATCGTAGTTTTAAAATGATATTATTTTGTATAAAATATCTCTAAAATAAAATAAGGGGCTATTTTAAAAATCAAATTATAAGCAGGGACATGGGACAAAAAATAAAATATTAATGAAATAAACTAAAAGAATTTTATACTCTAATAAAAGTTAAATAAATAATAATAAATTTAGATGATAAAATAAATATAAAAATTTAAATTTAAATTAATTAATTTTTGTTACCAAAACTTTCATTAGAAATAATATCATCCACATAAATACAATTACATGGCCAAATAAAAAATATTGATTAAATTATTATTATATTAAAAAAGTGGTTTCCTTATGATGATAAAAAAAAAGAGAAATGATATATTGCGGGAATAAAAAGCAAGAAAAGCTCAAGGAATGAGGCAACTCATTCCTACGTGGAAAAATAAGTGCACGAAATGTTCGCTCTATGTGATTTCTCTTCCATAAAAGTTGCGCCCTCTCCTCTGATTTCTCTTCCATACAGAACGAACAAAGTCTTACTCACTAAAGGACAACGGGGGAGCGTGTTGATCTCCTCCTTGGAAGGAGGTAAGTGATCCCCAAGACTCCTTTCGTCTTCTCTGTTTCGTCCCTTTCGCCTTCTCTGTCTCGTCCAAAGTTTGGCATTCTATTATCGCCGCCTCTGGAAGCGACAAAGTAAAAAACGACCGAAGTCTTATCTGCTTTTAGCATATTTATGCTGTGTTTTACCGATTTTTAGCGGATTTATACTGTGTTTTGCATATTTGTGATTCTAGATTTTGTTATTCATATGACTCTGATCTAATTTATGTAATTATTTATTTATTTGTAATTCTTACCGCATATATCTTGCTGTGTTTTGTAGATTTATGATTCGAGATTTTATTATTCATGTGACTATGGTCTGATTTATGTTATATTGTTTATTTATTTGTAATTCTTTGCAGCATATTATTTCTTGTAGCTTATAATTTCTCTTCTTTATGCTCTGTATCAAAGTTTGCTAATAACTATTTTGTTTGAATTTAGGCTGTAAAATTGTTATGGAACAAGAACTACTAATTGAGGGTGATTTCCAAGTGTTGGGTGATTCGTCAAGCTCAAACAAAGTTGATACTCTACAAATTGGGATGTGTTTTTCAGCTGAAGAAGAAGCTTACGATTTTTACAAATCCTCTGCCTAGGGTCTTGGTTTTGGTATTTAAAAGATGGGTTTCAAAAAAGGAGATGATGACCAGCTGAAGTATTTTTCATTCGGATCCTCTAAAATGATAAGACTGCTCCTAGGGTGAAATATTCCTTTTATCCTAGACCTTGTAGCAAAACGGATTGCAAAGCAAAAATTAATATTACAGTTCAGAATGATGGATTATGTGTCACTACTAGTATTCAACTTGAATACAATCATGCATTAAGTCTAAGGAAGTCAAGACATTTTAGATGTAATAAAGTGTTAGATTCCCGAACTAAGAGGAAATTAGAGTTAAATGATCAAGTGGGAAAAACTTTGAGTAAGAGTTTTCAATCATTTGTTGTTGAAGCCGGTGGCTATAAAAATTTATTGTTTGATGAGAGAATCACGGAGATTAAGACTTGGGAATGATGATGCAGGAGCCTTGAATAATTACTTTTGTCGTATGCGAAGTAGAAATTCAAATTTCTTTTATTTGAATGACGTTGATAAAGATTCTCGCATAAGAAATATATTTTGAGCTGATGCAAGATCTAGGGTTGCATGTGATTCTTTTTCTAATGTCATTACATTTGATACTATATATCTTACCAATAGTTATGATATATCATTTGCTCCGTTTGTTGGAGTAAATCATCATGGTGAATTCATATTGCTTGGCTATGGTTGATATCTAAAGAAGATTCTAAAATTTTCTTTTGGTTATTTAAATCATGGTTGACATGCATGAGAGGACGAGCTCCACGAGTTATTATTACAGATCAATGCAAAGCCATGGAAATTGCAATTCTTGGGGCATTTCTGGACTCTCATCAACGTTTATGTCTTTGGCATATTATGAAAAAACTTCTAGCCAAGTTTAGTAGTAGAGCTGTTAGACGAGTCAACTCGTAGTGGGGCGGGGCGGGGCGGGGCGGGGCGAGGCGGGCCGACCAGTCAACTTGGCGGGTTGGAAAATTTCTAACCCAACCCAATTCAAGGCGGGTTGCGGGTTTGGCGGGCCAACTCACGGGCCCATCAAATTTTTTTAAAAAAAATATTTTATATCTTCAACGTTTTACTTTTAAAATGTTCATCAATCAAATGTATCCATAAATATGTATTTTAAATATAAATAAACACAAACTGGTACTTATGTTGGATGAAAAGTACTATTTTTATTTTAAAATTATAACAGAGAAAGATAATAAATTGACATAAAACTTAGCTTACATGCGTTTCTCAACCCGCGGGTCAACCCAAGCTCGTCACAGGCCGACCCGCGCGGGTCACGGGCCTAGGTGGGCCAGCCCGCGGCGAGCTTGGGTTTATAAAATTTCAACCCAACCCGCTTAAATTGTTTGGCGGGGTGGGTCAATCTGACGGGCCTAACCCAAATTGACGGCTCTATTTAGTAGTCATGCCAACTATAAGTTGATAAAGAGAAACTTGAAGAATATTGTTTACAATTTTATGACATTTGAAGAATGTAATAGCAATTAGAAAAAATTAATCAAAGAATTTAACTTGGAGAAAAATGATTGGCTGAATTCCTTATATGAAATTCATCATAAGTGGATGCTTGTATATGTGAAAGATACATTTTGGGTAGGGATGTCGACAAGTCAAAAAACTGAAAGTATGAATGCATTTTTTGATGATTATGTTCATTTAAAAATAACTTTGAAGCAGTTTATTAAATAATATGACAATGTTTTGAAAAGCAAGATTAAAAAGCAAGATAATTTTGATTTTACATCATTAAATTCAATCATTCCAGTTATCAGTGACAATCCAATTGAAAAGTAGTTTCAAAGTGTTTACACTAACAAAATATTCAGGTTGTTTCAAGATGAATTGCGAGGTTTGATGTTTTATAACACTACATTTGTGAAGCAAGAAGTGTCAACACTCTTTTTTGAGGTGACGTAAACTATATATGGGAAAGAGGGAGCAACTCCAAAAAACGTTTCTTTTTGGGTAGAATATAGTGAGTTACAATCTCAAATGAAGTGTTTGTGTCGTCTCTTTGAGTTTCGTGGAATTATGTGTAGACATTTGACGTCAGTTCTGGTGAAAAGAAATGTCACTAACTCACTATAGTTTCAGAAAATTATACATTGGAACGATGGTGCAAAGACATTAAACGTGGATATCAAGGAATCACCAATATTTATGATGATTCTTATCATCATGCAGAGAAATGAAAAAGATATAATAATCTTCAACCATTGCTATAGGAAGTGGGGCAACTTGGGTCAAAAAATGATGAGAGGTGCTTTGTTTTGACCGAGATATTGAAAGAAGCAAAAAAGAGGATTATAGATATAAATATTGGTGATTCATTGGATGATTAACAAGACAACAATAAAATACATGAGGAATCAAGAAATGAGAGCAAATAGCTTCATAGTCCTCTAAAAGTAAGATCTCGTGGTCGTCCACCAATTAAACAAAAACAATCCAAAATTGAGCAAATTGTGAAAAAGGCAAAGGCAAAGTCTCAGAAAAAAGTTTGGTTGTATATTTGGTGAAATATGCTTTTGGTATTATGTTTTGATGATAATTAATTTTACTTTTGTTATTTGTTAATATTGAACATAAGTACATCTATCTACAGGATTTTACAGTCGATAAAAAGCAAGATGAGTTATCAAATATGAATTTTCCAAGTATGATCGATGATCAGTCCAGTTAAAATATAAGTTAGACACATAACATTTTTTAAATTTAGAATTTATCACTTTACATTTCATTTGTATATGTACTTAGAGTTGGTAATTTTGGCAAGAAATGGTACTGTTAAGATTATTTTAGAGTCCAATCAAAATTGGAAAAATGATTTTACATTTTATTTGCACATTTCATTGGTACTTTAACATTTCATTTATTTAAGAGTCCAGTCAAAATTGGAAAGCATGATTTTTTGATTTTGCTTCTTGATATGATTACAATTGATAATACTTGTTGTTCTTTTTTATAATGACTATGTATCATTATGGAAATGATATGATGTTAAAACCATACGGGTACTATTTTTCCAATTTATTTTTTTAATAGTTTACTGTTGAGTATATACTTGATAATTCTTTACTGTTGTGTATAGGTACGTCAACCATCTCATCTTGGTTATTTTCCGACAAATAACCTCGAATAATGCTACAGAAGATAGTTATTGGGGACTCAAAAGTGAAATTTTTTGAATTTGTTGATCAGAACTATGGTGGCAAGATTTGGTGTGCAATTGTTGTTTTTGTGGAGGTTTTGTTTGTAAAGATTCTGCCGGTGTATTTGTTTGGTTGTAAGGATTTTAGTGTGGATGTATTGATTTTTGAAATGTGCAGATCTTATGATGATTTTATTTTATGGTGAAAAGTGGATGGGATTTAGTGTATGGCAGAGCATGAAGAGTTTGAATCTAGCCGTATGAATCTAGAAGGCTTCACTACTGTAAAGCATGTCCTCTTGTTAGGCATTCTAAAGTGCCTCATCAATGTTAGCAAGTCACATTTGATAATCAAAATGTCTTGTAGCATACTGTTTTGATAATCAAAATGCTATTTCAATTTGTATAATATCTTTCAGTTTACTCTATTTGAAATTGATTCATTTCCTTGCATGTGTGGTCCTTGCTCAACTCGAAGTTTAGTAGCAAACTGAGTCGATTTGAACCTGATTCATTTCTTCTGCACATGCAGGGCCTGATATTTCAAGTCCTACGTAGGACCTGATATTTCAAGCCTTGCCCACTTCTTCTGCACATGCAAGACCTAATATTTCAGATCCTGTGCACCCTTGTTCACTTAAGTCAGAATTATAAAAGAAGCTGTTCTGGAATTTTACTGAACTCATAGAAAAACTTAGAAATGGAACACCTGAGTTCATGGTTTGCAGAATGCTCTTGCACTTTTTCAAGGTATAGATAAGAATCATCTTGTTTAACACATTAAATTTAACCTTCAAAATTCACATGTTCTTTGAGGACTTTATCTTTTATGGTTTAGATTATTCCTTGACTGGTAATCAAATTATAATAAAGATTATCAACTCAAATCCAAAATATTTCACAAGCGAGCATAAATTAGAAGCTCGTAGTTTCAAATTGCAGACACAAGCAGATGCATTAATAGCGAACATGAATTCATGAAGGTTTCACAAGATTCTCATATAACAATTTTACCTAAATTCCAAACCTCTCAACAAATGAAAAGGTTTCAGAAGAACAGAACTAGTTCACTTTGCATAACAAAACAAGTTACATTAATTAGAATTTCATCAAAATGTCAAGTTACATCATAAAATAAGTTACATCAACTATATTCCCATCGTTACAATCCAGATACATACAATTACAACGATAGCTACTCTATACTTTTTATTCAATGAACATATTTGATCACTAAGCTGCATAGCTACATGATTGTTGTTCACATCATCCAAAATATCATTGTATTCAATTGCACCTTCGTAACTAGTACATTTCTTTAATTCACTAATTTACAATTTTAATTTTTTTGTTATTTCTCTTCAACTCATTAATAATTATCTTACTTCTCTCTGATGGTTCTGGATCTTGCCATAAAAAGAAGCTACATCTCCTTTCCTGAGTTTCAAATCAACTTAATCAAAACTCAATAATTAAGAAACTCACAACACCATATTGGTATAATGAAAACTTACTCTAAAATTTGGACATAAAAAAAATTACCTTCCTGGATTGGATTCCGTCTATGATGTCTGGAGAATAGCTAGTAATCGACAATAATATAATATGCAGGGAGCTTCACATTGCTAGTCGTTCATGCACCGTCGAATGAAAGATGATGCTGATGAAGAGCCGACTACCATAATATACTGTGGTAAAAATAATAAAAACATAAATACTGTGACAATTTGTGCCTTGACCAACAATTTTGTGAGAGAAGAGTATCTTAAATAAAGATGCAAGGAATAAAACAATAAATTAAGGCCTTTTTTATATATTTTTTAAAATAATACCGTGACAAACTATGGTAAAAATAATAGAAACAGAAATATTAAAATTATGTTTATGTACCAAGTGGATATATAATAGAACTAGATTTAGACTATGAACCTTTTACCTAAATTACTTTTATTCGAATCATCCTCTACCAAGAAAAATAACTGGACGAGTTTGAAATGAAATCATCTTCAAGAGCCAAAGTATTTGTTTGATTGTTAATGAAGGAATAGAGCAATGCATAGAGGTTTTTCAAAGGGTTTTAGAATAAGTACTAGCATTGTGATTAAAGGAGGATCAAGTGAAAAATCATTAGATAGAGACTTCAATGTCAAGAAAGAAAGGATGATGGTGGTAAGGGGAAGAACTTAATGTTCAATGATAAGAGGAAGATTCATCAAGTGCTAAGAAACAAACTCGTATAAAGGCACGGTTAGTTGGTGGAGGAGCTTTAGGGATTAGGTAATGGAGGAACTTTAGGGCTTAGGCCATGGAGGAGCTTTGTGGCTTCGTTGGGGGTGCGGCTTTAGGGTTTGCTCGGCGGTGGAGCAGCTTCACCGGTGGTAGATCTCTGCTTCGTGCACAGCTTCTGCGTGGAAGAGAAATCGGAGGAGATATGGAGAAATCAGAGGAGAGGAGAGGAGAAATCGTATTAGGAAATAATTATTATAAGTAAATAGTTATTTTTTCATATTTATTAGGGAATAATTATTATTAGAAAATAGTTATTTGTTTTCTAGTTATTAGAGAATAATTATTATTAAGAAATACTTATTTTTTTCCTAATTTATGTATTTTCCTATTTTCACTTATAATGGTATTTATATATACCACATGTTATCATTAATAATAAGTGTGAATTCTATCGTCAATAAATAAGAGGAGAGGGTAGGAAGAGAAATTGGAGGAGAGAATGCAGCTTAGGGTTTTAGTTAAAGTAAGATTTTAGTCAGGAGGAGTTGGAGAGAAGGCTTCGTGCATTTTTTACTCCACGTAGGAATGGGATGACTCATTCCCTGAGCGTTTCGTGCTTTTTATTCCCGCAGCATATCATTTCTCGATTCCGAATAGTAAAATCCTATTAGGACCCAACCCAATAATAATAAATTCGGATTCAAATAATATTTTACTCGAGTCAATCGAGTAATACCTAATCCAAATCACGCCATGGGGCAGGTAGGGATGTAATTGAGCCGAGCTGAGTCAAACTTTTGAATGTTTAAGTTTGACTAATTTATAATTGAGTTGAGCTCAAGTTTTATTTAATGAATATATATTCATAGCTCACGAGCTTATTCGAGTTTTTATCGAGTCTAAACGAGTTTAATAAATATAAATTATAAATTTAAATATTTATTAAAAATTAAATTATATATTTAGAGAAAATTATAATATTGTTATTAAAATTTATAATTTTATTTTAATAAATAAATTTAATAGATTTGTCCATATTTTTTATAAATAGAGTGTAAATCTATAAATTCAATATCAAAATTATTATTATTTATTTAAAAGTTGATTAATGACCTTACTAATAAATATGTTAATGAACTAACAAGTTAAGTATTATGAAGTTTGAGCTTGATTTGTTTATCTTAATGAGTCTTATTAAACGAGCTCAAACACGTTTTTATCGAATCAAGTTTTGAATAGTTCATGAGCATCTTAGTTTATTTACATCCCTATAAATGGGATTAAGTTTTAGATATTAATTCTGATTTTTTACATATAATTAATTAATTAGGTCATAATATTTAATTTAAAATGGCTATTGTAGTTCTATAAAAAAAAATTTATGGGCATCTGGATCAACATTTTTAATATGCTACCTATTATGGAAGGGTTACCCGGGATATTTTTTAAAAATATATTTTCTTTATTATATTTTTTTCTTAAAAAAAATACTGCCTAACAAAATAAATAGATAAATATACTTTAATAAAAAAAATGCATTCTTTTGGCTTGCAATCTTTAGATCACGTGAACCGTAGACCGGTCCGGTTGCCGTTGCTTTTGTTAAAAATTATTCTTCTATCCAGAATCTGCACCCAAAATGGTGCCCTGTTCAGTGGTAAATCACAATGGTGGGTCTATGAGTCTGATGGCATTAAGTGTCACACATGGTATTAATAATTGTTTAATTTTTCTCTGATGGTCCTGGGTCTTGTCACAAAAAGGAGCCACACCCCTTTTTTTGAGTTTCAAATTAACCTAATCAAAATTTAATAATTAAGAAACTCATAATATCATGTTGGTTTAATGAAAATTTACTCTAAAATTTGGACATAAAAAAAATTATCTTTCTAGATTGGATTCCGTCCATGATATCTGGAGAATAGCTAGTGATCGATAATACTATAATATGTGAAGAGTTTTATATTATTCATCGTTCATGTACCATCGAGTGAAAGATAATGCTGATAAAGAACCGACTACTATAATACTATGATAAAAAATAATGAAAACAAAAATACTGACAATTTGTGCCTTGACCAACAATCTTGTGAGAGAGGAGTAACTTAAATAAAATGTAAGGAATAAAATAATAAATTAAGACTTTTTTATATATTTTTTTAAACAATACAAACATCATTCTGTAGTAAAAATAATAAAACACAGAAATATTAAAATTATGTTTATATACCAAGTAGATATATAATAGAACTAGATTTAGACTATGAACATTTTCACTAAATTACTTTTATTCGAATCATCCTCTACTAAGAAAAATAATTAGATGATTTTAAAATAAAATCATCTTCAAGAGCCAAAGTATTTGTTTGATTCTCAATGAAGGAATAGAGCAATGCATAGAGGTTTTTCAACAAGTTTTACAATAAGTACTAGCATTGTGATTATAGGAGGATCAAGTGAAAAATCATTAGATATAGACTTCAATGTCAAGAAAGAAAGGATGATGGTGGCAAGGGGAAGAACTTAATGTTCAATGATAAGGGGAAGATTCGTGCTAAGAAATAAACTCGTACAAAGACACGGTTCACTGGTGGAGGAACTTTAGGACTTAGGCGATGGAGGAGCTTTAGGGCTTAGGTCGTGGAGGAGCTTTGTGGCTTCATTGGGGGTGCGAGTTTAGGATTTGCTCGATGGTGGAGGAGCTTCACTGGTGGCAGATCTCTGCTTTGTGCACAAATTCTACGTGGAAGAGAAATCGGAGGAGATATGGAGAAATCGGAGGAGAGGGCGCAATTTATGTGTGGAAGAGAAATCGGAAGAGAGGGCAGGATGAGAAATTGGAGGAGAGGGCGCAACTTAGGGTTTTAGTCAAAGTAAAATTTTAGTCAGGAGGAGCTGGACAAAGAGAGAAGGCTTTGTGCGTTTTTTATTCCACGTAGGAATGGGATGACTCATTCCTTGAGCTTGTCGTGCTTTTTATTCCCGGAGCATATCATTTCTCGATTCCGAATAGTAAAATCCTATTAGAAACCCAATCCAATAATAATAAATTTGGATTCAAATAATATTATACTTGAGTCAATCGAGTAATACCCAATCTAAATCACTCCATGGAGTAGGTAGGGATGTAATCGAGCCGAGCTGAGTCGAACTCTTGAATGTTTGAGTTTAACTTGTTTATAATCGAGCTGAACTCAAGTTTTATTTAATGAATATATTCATAGTTTACGAGTTTATTTGAATTTTTATTTTAATGAATATATTCATAGTTTACGAGTTTATTTGAGTTTTTATTGAGCCTAAACGAGTTTAATAAATATAAATTATAAATTTAAATATTTATTAAAAATTAAATTATATATTTAGAGAAGATTATAATATTGTTATTAAAATATATAATTTTATTTTAATAAATACATTTAATATGTATCCATATTTTTTATAAATAAAGTGTAAATCTATAAATTTAATATCAAAATTATTATTTTTTCATTTAAAAATTGATTCATGAAAACTTCAGTTTGATTTATTTATTTTAACTAACTTTATTAAATAAGCTCGCTTTTATCAAATCAAGATTTGAATAATTCATAAACGACTTGGTTTATTTACCTCCGAGGGAATAGGATTAGGTTTTAGATATTAATTCTGAATTTTTAAATATAAATAAATAATTAATTAATTAGGTTAAATTTAAAATGACTTCAATAAAAAAAATTTATCGGCATTTGGATCAACCTTTTTAATATGCTCCCTACTATGGAAGGGTCCACGTTACCCGGTATATTTTTTTTAAAATATATTTTCTTTATTATATTTTTTTCTTAAAAAAATACTGCCTAACAAAATAAATAGATAAATATACTTTAATAAAAAGATGCATTATTTTGGCTTGCAATCTTTAGATCACGTGAACCGTAGACCGGTCTGGTTGCCGTTGCGTTTGTTAAAAATTATTCTTCTATCCAGCATCTGCACCCAAAAAGGTACCGTGTTCAGTGGTAAATCACAATGGTGGGTATATGAGTATGACTGTATTAATCGTCACGCATGTGAGTACATCACCGGGTAGCAAAAAACAGAGTATCCTATAGTTTGTCGGGTAGCGGCAACAATCGAAGCGGACGCGGAATAGTCCATTTACCGCGTCAAACTGGTGACTCCTACAGACGGGACCCAGATGGAAGCCAATTACATTAAGCGGTGGGCTGGAAGGGTAGCGAAGGAGAGTGCGTTAAAGGAGAATGACGCGGACGGTTCACTGCGACACGCGGGTGTTCAATCGTCCTCCTCCGGCGCTATTTAAATCCCTCGTCGCTTCTTCCTCCGCCTCAGCCACTCGCCTCCTAGAGTTTCCTGCTCTTCACGTTCGTCGTTCAACCCGTGTTATTTTTGCAAGAATCTTCTCCGAAAAAGGCTCTTCCTTGCCGTTCCAGACAGGAGAATCGTGAACGTATAGGCACCGTAGCATCAGGTTCATCAGGCCTTTAGATCGTACGTTTTCTCATGTTAAAATTTAGAATAACAACGCGCTTTTGCTCTTCTTGGGTTTTTCTTTCCCGTTGTTATATTTTTTTCTTCTTTGTGTTATTTGTTTCTCTGGATCTGTGGTGATCTTTAGCTGTTCCATTTTTTGGTCTCTTTGGTGATACAGAAAATGTTTGATTTCTATCTTTGCATATGTTTTTTTCAGTGTATGATGTCTCATTTTGATTCATTTTGCTTAGGGTTTGGTCTTGTCATTTTGCAGATATTGTTGATGAATTAATGGAGTCAAAAGGTGGGAAGAAATCTAGTAGTGGTAATTCATTACAGTACGAAGCTCCCCTCGGCTACAGCATTGAAGACGTTCGACCGCACGGAGGAATCAAGAAGTTTCAGTCCGCTGCTTACTCCAACGTAAGAAAAAATTGGATATTTTTCTTTGTGCTTATTGTTCTTTGTTGTATATCAATTTATGTTTTGCTTTCTCATGACAATTAATTTCTGATCATTTCTTTCTTTGATCCTTTGCAGTGCGTGAGGAAGCCATCCTGATGCCCTGTCTGATTGTCCAGTAGTTCAAGATCTGTCTTGTTTTTGGCATTTTGTTGTTCTTCTTTCCTTCAAAGTCTCTGGCTAGCTGCTTTCTAATAACCATACCTCTCTCAACCTCTCTTCTCCGTCAACCTCAATGGCATTTTCGACGAATTACTCCCCTGACCCCCCGGTCTCTGCGATTGGGTTCGAGGGCTACGAGAAACGCATAGAGATCACCTTCTCTGAGGCATCCATCTTTGCCGACCCTCGTGGTCAAGGACTGCGTGCCCTTTCTCGGGCACAGTTAGACTCTATTCTGGACTTGGCACGCTGTACCATTGTGTCTCAACTGGCGAATGATGACTTTGATTCCTATGTGCTATCCGAGTCGAGCCTCTTCGTCTACCCTTACAAGATCATTCTGAAGACTTGTGGAACTACAAAGCTGCTTCTTTCCATTCCCAGAATCCTTGAGCTCGCTACAGAACTTTCGCTCTCCCTTCAGTCTGCAAAGTACTCCCGAGGGACCTTCATTTTCCCAACCGCCCAGCCATCCCCACACCGAAGCTTCTCGGAGGAAGTTAGTCTCCTGAATGGTTTCTTCGGCAACCTCAAGTCCGGTGGTAATGCCTACGTGATCACTGATCCAGCAATGCCTAAACACAAATGGCACATCTACTATGCTACGGAGAAGCCTGAGACGCCTATGGTTACCTTGGAGATGTGCATGACTGGATTGGACACTCAACGTGCATCAATTTTCTACAAGAATTCTGTTGCTGCATCTGCCCATGAGATGACCAAGATCTCCGGGATCTCCGAGATCATCCCTGAGATGGAGATTTGCGACTTTGATTTTGAGCCATGCGGTTACTCCATGAACGGGATATGTGGTCCGGCGGCCTCTACAATTCATGTAACACCAGAGGAAGGTTTCAGCTATGCGAGCTACGAGGCCATGGGGTTCGACTCTCAGTTCCTGACCTACCATGACCTGCTCGAGAGAGTCCTTACATGTTTTGGCCCTTCTGAGTTCTCTGTTGCTGTCACTGTATTCGGAGGACGCGGGCATGCCCACTCTTGGGGAAAGAAAGTCGATACCCATGGCTACACGTCCAGTAAAATCTTGGAACAGGAGCTGCCGGGTGGGGGATTGCTGGTCTACCAGACCTTCTCTGCTTCCCCTGTCACTGCCACCTCTCCGAGGTCCATCCTGCATCACTGGGAAAGAGAAGATCAGGAAAATGCTGAAAAAGATGAAGATCGGTTTATGATTGGGAAGAAAGGAAATGATCAGAGTTAAAGTATTGCATTTGGACAGTTGGTGTGGTATGGTATTTTCTCCTTTTATTCCCTCTTGGCTTATTAGTAAAGCAGTCAGCCAGTAGCTTATGCTTTTCCTATGATACTCTCCCTATCTATATGTTCTAGCTCATAATAATGTTCTAGGTGGTTTGCTGCCATGTCTTCCACAATGAGCAAAATGGTTGTATCCTGCCAAAACTACTACTTGGCACTCAATAAAGGGTCTTTATTAAAGGACAATGTGCGATATCTTCTATAGTTTAATTGTGTTAGATTTGCATTAGATTCCGTTGACTTGTTGTCCAGTGTGTTTTTCTTTTGATATTCTCTCCCTATCTATATGTTTTAGCTCATATGAAATGCTCTAGGTGGTTTGCTGCTATGTCTTCCACAAAGAGCAATGAGCAAAAAGTTTGTATCTTGCCAAAACTACTACTTGGCACTCGATAAAGATGTTCTTTATTATTGGAAAAATGTGCGATATCTTCTATAGTTTAATTGTGTTAGATTTGCATTGGATTCCATTGACTTTGTTGCACTTCAACTTTTTCCAAATCTATCACCTACTTGATAGTTTTTCAATCTGTTTGGCTTGAAAATCCAGCTATTGCGATTTTTGTTCGGTTGCATTGTAATTATCTGTTTGGCATTATTTTTATATCTTGTATGTACTTTGGAAGTAACTAGAAAATAAAATGATGATTAGATAGGAACTGAAACATTTATTTAGTTTTCTTTATTCTCTCTTAAGTTTTTATTTTATGGGAGAGAAAAAAATAACACCAAATAAGTTAACTTTACAAAGTATTTCGTATTCCCAGAGACCATAATTATGAAACTAAGCATGCCTAGTTTACCCATTCTATCCACTTAATCCACTTGACCAGGACACTTTTCTAGCACAACGATTTGAATGGCTCCGTACCTGCCGGCGGGGTCTTCTCGTCGTCCACCGACCTCTCATTTGAGCATCAGAGGTGCAGGGAACGGCAGATGGTCGCCGGTTGTCAGATCCCCTCGAATCAGCTACGGCGAACTAGTGGCGGCCACAGAAGATTTCAATCAATGAAGGCTGACTGGATCAGGCAGAGTTCTGTGGCCGTTCGCCGGCCACAAAAGATTTCAATCAATGAAGGCTGACTGGATCAGGCAGCTACGGGAGGGTCTAGAGTGGCGTTCTAGGCGGCGACGGTGCATTGTTGCAGTGAAGGTCTTGAACCCTCCAAACTGGGAACTCGACTAGGAGCTTCGACAGGGAATGCCAAGTTCTGAAGCGAATCCGGCAGAGAAACCCGATGAGGGTCGTGACGGCGTGCAGCCTAGGCGAAGAGGGTGAGCATCTGCAACAACACCACAACTTGTCTGTGAAGGTCATCCATTGCGATCTGAAGCATAATAATGAGGTTATAAATGGATTAAGCGTTCGTGAATAAATAAGTTAAGTGTTCGATTTGATAAGGCTTGTATGTTAATCATTTCAAAAGTTTACTTTATTTTAAACTCAGAGTTCGATTATCTTATCAAATAAATTTGAGCACCTTAAAACTGGGCTCGGCTCATTTACAATCCTATCCAGCAACTTGCTACTCAACGATGAGACAACTCTCTTTGTCTCTGATTTTGGTATTTCAAGGTAGGCGGCGAGCGACGGAACGGGAAACTCAGTCGAAAACACGGCAAATTGTACTGCTAATTTGCTTTGTGGCTCCATTGGATACATGGCACCAGATATTGCTGCTACTTTGTGCTTCCTTTAGTATAACTAATGTGTTTTAGCCCAGACTTTCCGTTTTAGAATATGGATACGGAATACGGATTGAATGCATCAACGAAGGGTGATTCTATAGCTTCGATGTGCTAGTCCCGGAAATGATGATTCGATAACAGCCGACCTGATAATTATCATAGACCCACAACTAGTAAGTGAAACGAGGCGGCAACCGCCCGAATTGCGAAAAATGTGGGAGGTTGGAACCATAGTAATTGCTAGAATTGGGCTTGCTCTGCACTTAGAAGAGTCCGTTGTCCAGGCCAACGATGACTTGGACCGATAGAAGAGGTATCTCACGGGTGACATGACCGCCACCCTCGCTCGGCATGTCGGCCTCCACCTTCATAGAGATAAGCCAATCAAATAGACAACTAGTTGCAAAAGATGGAATCAAAACGATAAGATCATGGGACTCGATGATTAGACATTAGTGAAGCCAAAACCGCATCAGCCACTTTGTTGCATCATAAAGAAGAAAGAGATGGGGCACTAGCTACTTGAAGGGTCTACTGCATTATTACAAGTCTTTTTCTTTTTCTTTTTCTTTTAAAAAATAATAAAAAATATTTTAATTATAGTTTTTTTATTTAAAATTAAATACTCTAGTCTTGTGTGTTTCACATGGAGCCGTGTTCATCAAAATAGTTCTAAATAGTAGAGTTTTGATCAAAACAAGTTTTAAAGTGGTGTAATTTTGATCAAAACAGTTGTGAGATGAAACGCAAAGGGGTATTTTGGGCAATACAAATGGCACGAAAAAGAAAACTGGTCCTAACGAATACCACTGGTTAATGTTTGGCCTTGACTTAATGGTTGATTGGAAGTAGATCTTTCGTTATCTTGTAAAATGTCGGGACATGAAAGGAGCTCACAGTGTTAGCTCTCTGACACTCACGTCGGGCATTGGTTCAGTGATGAAGAATACTATAAATGAATAATAGCGAGGAGCATGTAAAATAACAAAGTATTGCATATCTTTATCTATGGATATAATTTTTTTTTTATAGTGTCACTGTAACGTCTATGCATGTATCTCAAAGTAGTTGCATGTATTCCAAAACGTCCTAGGAAAAGACAAATTAAAAAGTGTCCCTAACACATTTCCTTAAACGAGCATGTAAATCTCCGACATGACAGACTAGATCCTTCTAAAGTACTGTTTGTTTGTTAGACATTCTTTGTTGTCAATAGTACAAACTTCCAAAAGAGTATGATAAAATGTGTATGTGGGTCTCACTATAAGTTTATCGGGGGCTACTAGTCCAAGACGTCACCAGCTCGATCGTACTGAATAGAACTATCGACCTATTCTTCACTCAACTTTACTATCGTCGAAGAAGCACATGATGCCCGATCAGACGTAAGATTCGATCAACCAAGGCGGTGAGTCGGGTATCTTAGTATTAGGTTCTAGAAATCGATTATAAGTGAGAAGGACGACCGCTCGGATGGTCCGCCTGACCGGCTCTAGAGGCCCACACGACCATCCACAATCTACGATTTCATCGTCCACCCAATCCTGTAATTTTGACCATCACATTAGCTAGTTTTCATTGCTTTGACATATTTTTAGAGGGCCTATCTTCATCACAGTATCAACTCCGATTAATTCTAAGAATATAAATTTTCCACTAATCAAATTAGAAAATTAATCAAATTAAATTTAAAAAATACTCACAGCGGAGCATCCATCACCTCACCTCTGCAGGTTCTTAACTCAACTGTCCTTTAAAAGAATTTTTCATTAACTACGCAAGACGAAATGTATCATTTTGAACGATGAGTCGGGAATAAGGGCGGAGCTACTTGTTGATCGTACCCCCACGATCTTGAACAGGAGGATCTGGGGCTTTTATTTTCTATCAGTCCGGATAGATCAGGCATCGGTCCTTCTGGATCCGCCATTGGTGGGGAAAAGAATATTTAAGTTTTCGACGTAGTGAATTTTTCTCTTTAGTTTAGTGGGCGTGTAGGATTTAATTTCCACATGAATTTATCTGTTTTACACACTGTTTTACTGCATCAATAAAATTCCTTTCATGACTTCATTCTCTTTATAAAAGCCTTCTGGTGGACCTTAAAGTGCTCTAGCTAGGCGCCAGCTACGGCGGCGCCGCCGGATGGTGCGGACCGGAGCGGTCGACGTGGCAGCAATCCCGCGAGCTCGTTGATTCATCTAACACATCGAGAACCAGTTCTTCTTCGGCGGCAATGTCGACGGCTTCAGGTTGCCGCCGTCTCGCAAGCACTTCATTCAGAAGCCGGAGAGAGTTTGGACTTACCACCTGAGACCTGGTCAACCCGTGTGTTTTGACTTCTTGACTGGTTTTGCAAGTCCAATAGGATCGCGACGTGTGTCCCTCTGCACAGCCATCAGATCCATGTTGTTACGATCGTACGGCTTTAATTCCCGTGATACGGACCCATGGTCATATGCCCATGACAATTAAAATATTTTTATTATGATATAATTATATTAAAACAAGCATTTAAAAGGAGTTTAACATGATAAATAATTCCCGATTGAAATGGAAAAGTTTGAACTTTCATATTTCAAACACGCTAAAAAATTACATAGAGTGAACATCTAAGAAAAATTATACTAGAACTCAAGATACTATAAATTTAAGGTTTAATTCGATAAAAAATTATTTATATTCGTTCAATTGAGTACGATATGATTATTTTCTTGAATAGTTCAAGGAAATAGGTGGGATAATGCCGATGTGTATATGTATCCACACACACCAAACCGCGGCAATGCTGTCCCCCCAAAATTGTTAACCCTGTTGACTTTGGCGCGGTCAAAGGTTGACTTTGACTAAAACTCCTCCATGTTCATATAAGCTTCCTTCTTAAGGCTGCTGAGGCAGAGCAGCATCATCTCCCCCATCGATCTCTCCTCCGTCCTCATCCAATCGGCGGCCGACACCATGACCAGGCGCCTCCGCTCGTGGATCCACTCCTTAACGGCGAGCTGCTGGGGCGGCGCTGGCGCCGGCAGCGTCGCGGCGGCTTCGGCCGGAAGCGACGGCGACAAGGCCGGTAAGTCCTCCAGCTCGCCTCCGAGCAGGGTCTCTTACAACGACATCAGTACCCTGTCGGCGGAGGAGCTGTCGCTGAGCCTGCCGGGCTCCAACCTCCACGTGTTCACCCTGGCGGAGCTCCGGGCCGTCACCAGGAACTTCTCCATGACCAACTTCATCGGCTCCGGCGGCTTCGGCCCCGTCTACAAGGGCTTCGTCGACGACAAGCTCCGCCCCGGCCTGCCGGCGCAGTTCGTCGCCGTCAAGTCCCTCGATCTGGAAGGCGGGCAGGGGCACCGTGAATGGCTGGTAATTAATTAATTAATTAGCATAATCCATCCATTAACCATATTAATTACTAATGAATCATTCGATTAATATTTTTAAATTTATTTATTTATTTAATTAATTTTCTCAGGCAGAAGTGATTTTTCTTGGGCAATTGAGGCATTCTCACTTGGTGAAATTGATTGGATATTGCTGTGAAGATGAACACAGAATGCTAGTTTATGAGTACATGGCCAGAGGAAGCCTTGAGAACCATCTTTTCAAGAGTAAGTTGAATTTAATTTAATTTATTATTAATATTATTTTAATTTTTAATTTTATGTGGTTGAATTATGAAATTTCCCTTAAAAATCTTCTAGTTGATGGGAATAAAGTTGGGATATGAACGAGAGTAGTAGCTAAACCATCACATCAAGATACATAAGTTAATGATGTAGGACAGACAAATTCAACTTTGGCAGCTTCTTTTTGAAAGTGTGAAATGCATCATCAATCAATTTATTCATATTTTTTAAAAAAATATTCTTTTTTATCTCAATATATTGTCTTTTCAGATTTATAGGATTAAAAAAAAATTAAAAATACCACCTAGCTATAATTTTATATATTTTCAATATATTAACTCTTGCTTTAACTGCTCTGCATGTATATGTTTTAGGTGAGTTAACAACATGTGACCTAATTGGGTTGACTTTGACAGGGTCTCTGGCTTCGTTACCATGGTCAACGCGGATAAAAATTGCTGTGGGCGCCGCCAAGGGACTCGCCTTTCTTCATCAATCCCGCCAACCCGTCATTTACCGAGATTTCAAAGCCTCCAACATTTTGCTTGACTCGGTAAGTTACTTCTTTATAAACGTGTTAGACAGTTGACTATTCGATTTAAAAGTCAAAAAGTTCACTAGTTCGACATGGCGGCTGACTTCTTATTTGCCTACAGGATTACACGGCGAAGCTTTCCGACTTCGGATTGGCAAAGGACGGTCCCGAGGGCGAAGACACCCATGTCTCCACCCGCGTCATGGGAACCCATGGTTACGCCGCCCCCGAGTACGTCATGACCGGCCATTTGACAAAGAAGAGCGACGTGTACAGCTTCGGCGTGGTGCTACTGGAGCTGTTGAGCGGCCGGCGGTCGGTGGATAAGACCCGACCGCCGCGGGAGAAGAACTTGGTCGAGTGGGCACGGCCGTACCTCAATCACCCCACCAAGTTCGTTCGCGTGATCGACACCCACCTCGAAGGTCTCTACTCGGCCACCGCCACCCAAAATGTGGCAGCCATCGCCTACAAGTGCCTCAGCCTCAAGCCCAAGTTGCGCCCCGATATGCACGCCGTCGTTGATGCCCTCGAGCCACTCCTAAATCTCCACGAGGATGCCCTCGCCGGCCCCTTCGTGTACACAGCCCCGAGTAGTGGCGGCTCCAACAAAGAGACAACGGAGAAAAGCAACCGCCGAACACGAACACGGCCGGAGACACAGAAGGTGGTTTCCTAGGCCACACTTCACCGGCATTGCCAAGAACAAGATTCAAACTGTAATGAATATTTTACCTCTTGGATTGGTGTCTGTTTGTTCCAAGTGTTCATTGAATGAATTCTTTGCCTTTGAGTTGATGACTGTTTTTAAACTCGCGCGGAAGATGGATGTTCCGGGCATACATACAATGAACAAAACTCGGTTAAGATGGATGTTCCGGGCATACATACAATGAACAAAACTCGGTTAACTCGACAAATCAACATAACATACAGGAGTGACTGAAATGGTCTGCATCATTGTCTGTAGGCTTCTTGAGCCGAGTTTGAGATCAATTCCCTCACCTGAGATAAAATGCTAGTCGGTATTACTACCGAAGTATGTTTCCGAAAGTTCCTTTCCTGTGCAAGCGAAAAGAGAAACAATCGCGAATATTCATTAAGCACTTGAGGAATTAAGCAATAGAAGCCATTTTAGTTTGGCAGTTCAACCTCCAAATCAACAATCAGATTAAACATAAACAAGCCAAATCCATTTATAGTTGATTGAATTTTAAGAACTACAAACAAATATCAAAAAAGAAAGAGGATCCCTATCATATCTATAAGAAATCATGTTTTCAGCTCAGGATTCATCCATATTTGTAAAAATACAACATCGCGGCAAAATATCAGTAACAAAAAATAGATTTGTAAAAAATGGTTTATTATATGACACAGGTATGGAGGAGCTAGAAGAGGTGATGAATACTAACTGTTAATGTTCCTATGCATGACAAAAACCAGCATGAATTTCGCATTGTTTGGGGGTCTTCTTCTCCTTGTATACCGATGCACTCGATGTATACATACACAAGTTTTGAGTCTACTTGACATGCCACTAGTAGCGATTGTAGCTTTTAGAATCTAACTGCAAATGGATCTGAGTTGTAACTTGCAAGTCGTTCGCAATCAGGCAACCATGATTTGGGATTTTGTGGTTCATCTAAGCATTCAGTTTGTGAATGTATGTATACATTTGGGATTTTGTGGTTCATCCCGACATCTGTACATCAAATATATTCGCTCTCAAGCTCGTCGAAACTAAGAATAAAACAGGATTTTGATGAGAGACAACTAAAAAGAGCTAAAAAGTGTTTCAACTTTAAACGTCTATGGATAAAAGGCAACTAAAGATTATAACTGAGATGTTTTTCAATGGCTCAACACCTTCTAAATCAGGCTTCTCGGAAATAACCTGTCTACCGACTTTGAGCGACTGCTCTAGCTCCACAACCGCATCATCGGTAGCAAAAGATAGCCTCCATCACTTCTACCTGAATGAGATGTAAGCAAAATGATAAAAGACTGTGGTATTTTTGTCAACAGAACTTCAAGAGGCAGATGACTAAGAACATGAAGCATCGATTTTCAATTGTGAACACTAGCAACAAGTGACTGGAGGAATAGAGGAGAGTGTCATCATCTTGTCTAAAATAGCATTAGCACAAACTATAAATCTACTTGACTAAAACCTTTGGTATCTTGCATTTCATGTTAGTCAAACTCGGACGAGTACAATTCTTGGGTTACTAACAAGAACCTAGTAAAACATACCTCAGCTGTATACATTGTGAAATTATAAAGGGTATAATTTCGAAGATATATGAAGCTAGTAAACAAAGTAAACCTATTCAACGAGGAAATGTCGATGAACGGTGGCTAACTGAAATTGAGACACAGTTCTATAGTTTAGTATAAACAACGTAAACATATGATCTTGTTGTCTGATGTTGAAGTGTATGTTACTCAGGCAAATGAAAAAAAATTAATGCAGTAGAGAACAAAAAATGTTAAGGTAGATGTGTAATTGGTTTCTTGAGCTAGTAGCTAAGTTAAATTATGTAGTTGTGACAAGGTTCAGCATTAATTTTGTTGTTAGTGTAATCAATTGTTTCCTAGACAAAGGTGTCTTCTATCAAGATGGTAAAAGTACGCCCCCACGGATTGACGTAGTTGGTACATGCATGAGTGTTTGCTCCAATATGTTTTGATATCAATTCCTAATGACTGCAAACTGTCTCGTTAAGTACTTAAGTTCCTTAATCCAATAGGTTGAAGCAAGGATTTTATAAAAAAATCTAAACTTGAACCCGAACCCAAATAATCCTATTAAAAACGATTTTTTTGCTATCTTTTTTATAGTTCCTCACTTTTATCTAAATACTAACCTTGATATTGATATATATAAAAACATCTTAATTTTTTAAAAAAATTTGATTTAATCCCCAAAAAATACTAAACCTTAAATTCAGGTCAACTCGGGTCAATCAGAACCCGACCCAATTCTAACACAACCCGAAAACTCTCAACCCGAATCTGATATTTTTTGGGTCGACTCGGGTCGGGTTGGCGGGTGGAATTCATTTTTGACACACCTAGCTAGAGCAAAATATCCCTCGTGATTTATCTATCTGTATCTTGTCGTAGGGCCGGCGATATTAGATCGTTTGGGGTGAGCGATATCACATTTGCTCCAAAAGATGATAAAGCCTTCTCGGTTTCCTAGACATGTGCCTTTTCAATTTCCTCAAATATCTAAGAATTAAGTCCCAACTTCGATGAATTAATGGATGAGTTTTCTTTAATGGACAATTGACAAAGCTGGGTTAATGGACTGTCCGCTGCGAGTGCTTTCTGATTTATCCTAATTGCAAGTGGGCAATTTCTGTGAGGTAGGACCAGTCCTGATTAGTCGGTATCAAGTGGCAACTAACAAATAAAAAAAAATAAAAAGATGGAAAAAGCTTTGTTAGTTGTCGCTAAGGTCCTAAGCTCAAAACCCTCCTTCACGAAATGGAGGATTGCTCCCATTCCCTTAAAAACCAGTTTTTTAAGCGTTCTGAAAAGAGAAGTGTTACAAAAGTGTGCCGGATTCTAGGGTTGTTCATTATCATGAATTGAGGTAGGCGACTGAAAATTGTTCGGGAAGATGTACCTGGATCTAACTCAGGGAAGGGAGGCGGTGGTGGTGGTCGCAGGCTGCAGGAGCCGGAGTTCGCGAGTCCGTGGCGGTGAGTTGGTTGCGCGACGAAGGGGAGGACCGAGGGCTACCTTCTGACGATGGAGGAGAGAAGGTACTGTGGCGAAGAAGATAGTGTGGTTCCGGTGCGGGCGGCTTCTGGCCAGAGAGACGGCGAGATCCGACCAGGGTGGTGTTCGGCGACGACAAGGGGCGTGGCGGAACCTTCGCATCGCTACCTAGGTTATGCGGAAGCCTGCATTTGCGAATATGCGGACGTCAAATTAACGGTCCGCAGAGAATAAGTGGCTGTTTACTTGGAAGGAAGAAGAAAGGCATGCGCATCCATTTCTCGCCAATAGTTTTAGTTCCACTCCCTCTCTCTCGTCTCCTTTTACTCCACGGCGGTAAACACAGCGTAATCGCGAGTTTCGTGCCGCCGTCGAGAAGTAGCGTCCGGGCCGCTCACGTGGACAAGCGCTCGTGGATTCCCGCCTTTTCCTCTTCTCTGATTCCCGCCGCTCCGTCTCTCGACCTCCTGCTCAAAAGCCCTCGTCGCCTCTCTCCGAAGCCTTCGATCTCCACCGCTAATGGTGCCTTCCCGCCGCCTTAGCGGTCGCTCGCCGCTTGTTCGGAAGCAGAGCCAGATCACCACCTTCTTCTCTCCCGGCCAGGCTTCCAAGCGAAGCCCTAATCCTAGCCCTAATCCCAGCCCAAGTGCCGATCCCTCTCCGCCCCAACCCAAGGAGAAGAAGCCGCGGCTCGTGATCTCCCCTTCCTCCTCTCCCGGTGCCAACACTCCTCCCTCTGCCGCCAAGAGTGGCTTCTCGGAGGATGTGGTCGGTAGGCGGATCAAAGTCTTCTGGCCCCTTGACAAGGTCTGGTACGAAGGGAGGGTCTCTTCCTTCGATGCTTTGCAAGGGAAGCACCTGGTCCTGTATGATGACGGAGAGGATGAGGCGCTTGATCTTAGCAGAGAGAAGTTTGAGTGGGTGGAGGAGGAGCCGCCAAGAAGGCTCCGTCGGCTGAGGCGGTTGTCGTGCACGGTGGAGAAGGATTGTAACTCAGGGAATGTGGAGGATGGGGTTGGCGAGGAGGATTCTAGTGGTGACGAGGAATGGAGAAAGGTTGGGGGAAAGGACTCGGAGGAAGATGACTCAGATGAGGTGGAATTGGAGGATGAGGACGACGTGGTTGTGGCGAACTCGAGTGGCCGGTCCAGGACATCTACAGGTTCAAAGAAAAGGAAGAAGATGGACGTTGAAAGCTTAGATTGTACTAAAAAATTAAATTTTGGTGGAAATGGAGGGAAGATTATGAATAAATCCTCCCCATGTGCAGCGGAAATTACTTCCTTTTGCTCACCCTTGACTAGTGATAAGAGTAAGTAATTGGTAGGAAAAGTTTGATAGGTTTCATGCAAATTACAGTGATAACTTGGATTCACTCCGCTTCAAGAGCATTTCCATATCTGATCTTGTCATCCAATTGTTACTCGTGGTTGTATATAAATGCTTTCTCCATCTAGTATACAACTTAGTTTGAGTTGGGTTGTGATGAAGAATTTGTCATTCAGGGGCACAAATCCAGACTGCTATTAACAACATTCTAACTTCTGAAGTAGCCGAACGGTTTGAGAGACGAGAAGCAGAGAAGTTCAGATTCTTGCGGGTGTAAGTTTTCTTTTTTCCTCACTCCAGAGCCTATGCAAAGGAAGTTTGATTTGATTATGTGTTGCTTGCTTTTACATTGTCAAAGCAAGCTGGTTTTTGTTTGATTTTATTTATTATTAATTTTTTTTATGATGTGGGTGACTCTGATGATGAACTCATAATTTCAGTTCAGCTAGTCTAGGTAGGATTGATATTTCTAATAAACAACGGCTTATGATATATATTCACCATACCCGTGTCAAACAAACATACAGTTTAATTGATTGGCCATTTCACTTTGTTCATTTGAAACAACTTATTTATTTATTTATTTATTTATTTATACAAATGTGTCAATTTGAGCTTGACCATTTTAAACCTTGTATATTAAGTAAATGAGATTGAATCTAGCTAGATACAATATTGAGCCAAAGATCATGTTTAAGATTTTTTATTAAAGAATTTTATCCAGCTCAACTAGAGCCAAGCTTGTGTTATGATCATTGTACTGCCTACCAGTTATTAGGGGTGCAATATTATATCAGGAAAGTAAGAAAAGAGCAACAAAGAAGATAAAGATAAAAAAACAAGAAATAAGATCAGATTTAGAGTCACAAATTGTCTTTCAGCAAAATTACTGAAGCCCATGGTCACACGGAAGAGTCTCTTATATTCTCATCAATTTTACCTTATAATCTACATTGCCACAACAAACCTTGTGCAAACTAACACACATATCACGTAACAAGATGTTTCCCCCCTCCTTTTATAAACCAAGGAGTTAAGGACTTACTTGCATATATATCCTGTAATTACCAGATACTAAACATTACATATGTCATGAATAAGATTTGTTCACAGTTTATATACGATCAGGGTTTCAAGCATGAGGTTAACTTATGGAAGAATCTATGTAAGACTTACATAAGCATAATAATTTCATAATTGAGGTCCACAGACTTGGTGTGCATACTTGGATCTGTTGCAATGCAAGATTGTTGCATTAAAAAATGATAAAATAGCTGTCCTTGGATTGAGCTTAATGCTATCTATGAAGTGTTTTTGCTAGAACTTCTTCAGTTTTTTTTTTGATAGGTGAAATCAACATATTTATTCTTTATAATAGAGGGCGTATGGATGCTAAAAGGAGATGCCCTGGAGATGAAAACTATGATCCAAAAACTCTTTATTTGCCACCTGAATTTTTGAAGACCTTGTCAGGTGGACAGGTATTGTTCTGTTTCTGTGGCCTTTAGTTGTAAATTTCTTTTGTTATTTTTGCGTTGGTTATTATGCTTGTTTTATAGAGGCAATGGTGGGAATTCAAGTCAAAGCATATGGATAAGGTTTTATTCTTCAAGGTATTAGCATTTACTAGATTTGCGCTCATGATAGAATATGATGCACTAGGAAGCTTAATCTTCTATTCTCAACTAATTTGGAGCTGATCATGACATATTTTTATTATCAGATGGGGAAGTTCTATGAATTGTTTGAGATGGATGCTCATATTGGCGTTCGAGAACTTGATTTGCAATATATGAAGGTACTTAACCTTTCCTTTTTCTTGTCTAGGTTAGCTCAGATTGTATCTTTTATTGCCAATACTGCCTCTTTTGGTAATCTGTATTCTCTTGTCAATGCTGCCATTTTTAATAATTTGTTAGGTTCAGTTAAAGAAAACCTTGATGTGTGTGATCTTGGTTTCATCCTTTCACAGTTGGAAGCTATTGATGGAGATGATAGCATCCACCTTCTTGATTTTCTTCACCAGGTTCTTGTTGTCCAAGCTAGAAGACAAATATTAAGAGGACCAGGGGATAAGAGATTATGGAAAGGAAGGGAACACAAGCTAACTATACATAATTTATATGTATAATACCAAGGCCTTATCCCCAATTTGAAACACTATAAACATCAATAAGAACTAGAGAATTAAA